>NC_090273.1:57691623-57851623 GCF_040414725.1 Anabrus simplex | reverse complement strand
AAATTCTGTAATAAATGTTTC
Organism: Anabrus simplex; assembly: GCF_040414725.1. Lineage (NCBI taxonomy): Eukaryota > Metazoa > Arthropoda > Insecta > Orthoptera > Tettigoniidae > Anabrus > Anabrus simplex. The sequence goes on along the minus strand of NC_090273.1, from coordinate 57,851,602 downwards.
TATACAGGCAGTTTTAAGATCTAAATGCCGGATTAAAGGGTAGCGGTACGGCGTATGGAGAACCAGTTTAGGCTCCTTTCTCTCCCGCCGTCAGACAACATTAGCTTCAAAGTACTTTCGGGACTACCGAGCGAGTTGGCTGTGCGGTTATGCCGCGCAGCTGTGAGCTTGCATTAGGGAGATACCGGGTTCGAACCCCACTCTCGGCAGTCCTGAAGATGGTTTACGGTGTTTTCCCATTTTCACCCCAGGACAATGCAGGGACTGTACCTTAATTAAGACCAAGGCCACTTCCTTCCCACTCCTAGCCTTTTCCTATCCCGTCGTCACCGTAAGACCTTCGGACTACCATTTTAATAATACCGCAGGAAAATATTTACATTGGAGTAGACCTACGCTGTGTTTAAGAGGAGAAAAACAACTAAGGGAGTAATTTACAACCCGCGGTAGTCTTAAAGCAAGTATGTTTATTAAAACTGTCCATTGCATTTTTCTACCTAACGTTTTCATCTGTTTGCTATGCATACAATGCTTTTTGCAACAGAGTTCTTATCAGATTCACATGAAATTTTCAGAGAATGTTTGAATATGTACAGGAATTAAAGGTAGTTCTTCTTTCTTTCCTTATTTCTTTCTTAATCCTTTTATCCTCCAGGGTTGGTTTTCCCTCAGACTCAGCGAGGGATCCCACCTATACCGCTTCAAGGGCAGTAACCTAGAGCGCGGGAATTCAACTAGAGAGGAGGACCAGCACCTCGCCCAGGCGGCCTCATCTGCTATGCTGAACAGCGGCCTTGTGGTGGGAGGGGAAGATTGGAAGGGAGAGGCAAGGACGAGGGACGGAAGCGGCCGACGCCTTAAGTTATGTACCATCCCGGCATTTGCTTGGAGGAGAAGTGAGAAACCACGAAAAACTGCTTCGAGGATGGCTGAGGTGGAAATCGAACCTGCGTCTAGTCAGTTGACCTCCCGAGGCTGAGTGGACCTCGTTCCAGCCCTCGTACCACTTTCCAAATTTCGTGACAGTGCCGGGAATTGAACCTGGGCAAATACCGGGCCGATACCTAACTTAATGCCACGGCCGCTTCCTTCCTTCCTTCTTCGTTGCCTATCTCTTCCGATATTCTCACCCCCACGCAAGGCTCCTGTTAACCATAGCAGGTGAGGCCGTCTGGGCGAGGTACCCGTGCTTCTCCCCAGTTGTATCCTCGATCAAATGTCTCACGCTCCAAGACACTGCCCTTGAGATGGTAGAGGTGGGATCCGCCACTGAGTCCGAGTCCAAAATGTGGTTTACTTGGCAGTCATGACTTTATGACGGGTGGCGTCAGAGGAATTAATTTTGATGTTCAATTTTAGTATAGAAGTTATTCTTTGCAACGATATAATTAAACTGGCGATATCATTAATAAATGCGGATATATCACTGTTGCGAAATACCGTCACGAAATATCGTGACGAATGCTTCAGCGCTAGCAGACGCCCAGCATCAGATCGGAAAAAAGTCGTTCTCACGCTAAAAACCGACGCCTTCTGCAGGGCTTGAACCCGCTATTTCGGGAGTGGGTGGCCGACACTCTACAGCTGATCCATAGAGGGAACTGAATCATCCACAAAATGATTACTACCGGTTGTCGACGAGCTGAGAGGAATACTTGACAGAATAAGAATGGGAGACTGCAGAGATTCAAAACACAGGACATTTGAAATTAGAAAGTTAGTTATGGTCAAACATAGCAAAATCCAAATTCGAAAATCCTCAAAACTGACAAATCGACATTCACAACAACTCTGTAACACCAAAATCATAAAAAATATAAAATATCGACGGTATAACAATTTCAAAGTCCATTATCTATCCCACTTTGAAAACTCTCTGAAAAGATTCAAATTCAAAAAAATAAAATAAAATTAAAACATTGAAAATTTCAAAAATCGGAAAACCGAGAAATCTCCATCCAAAATACGAAAATCTGAAGAGTCCCCCCAACCATATTTGATGTGTAGGCGGTTGCCCAAATATCAACTACTAGATTCAGGTAGTGAGAAGCAGATAACTCTCGGACTCTAGGGAATAGTCGCAGCATTTTGTACATTTTTTGGTAACTCTCATTACTTTTACGGTTTTCAAAAACTTAGAGGTGCTGACATTTTTTACCAGTGGGTGTTCATTCAGCTGCCAGTAAATCTACTGCGACGTGTATGGTGTATTTGAGCATCTCGAAATGTCTCTGGGCTGAACCGACATCGAAACACCCTACTTGGGATCAGAAAACCAGCACCCTCCATAATTGGCGATCATATGCCCGTTGGGTAGGAGTAGATCAAAGACCTCGGTGTTCGTGTAGAAATTAAGTACTGCTAGTGTATGTGTCTGCTGTTTTTGTCTACAGCTCATCGAATATTCCGCCCTCACCATAATGAATTTCCCTCCGCACGATAGTCCGTGGGCCATTCCGAGAAATAAATGGGCTGAGGTAACCACAGCCGTGAATACGATTGATAGTGGCGAGGTTCGAACACCAGAGTGAGAGCAAACATGTTATACAGTATCAATCACAATATATCAGGGGTAGCTGTGATCAGGGAGGGCTGATTCTGGTATGCAGGATTAATTTGTGGTCGATCAAAGTAAAGTTTGCCATTTCATATTATTTTTGCTGTGATCTTCTCTCTTTCAGGCTAAGACTACATCATTCACATAAGTATTATTTAAAATTGATAAATCCGATCTGCTTTCGAACTCTACTCTCTGACTTTCTGGAATCAGAGTAAATGCAGACCTACACTTGGAAGCTATGTGCAATGTCCAGCTCTTATCTCATGTAATGTTATTTATTTATTTATTATTTATTTATTGACTGATTGAAGTCGTGTGGCCTCTGGAGAAGCCTGGTGCACGTATTTCTAGTTGACTCCCATGTGAGACCTCCGCATCTGGGTGTGTGGTGGTGATGAGGACAATGGATAATGAATAATGGGGTGTGCCCAAGGGTTAACGCCTCCATCTGACGGACGATTCACTATCCATAGCGTCATATAACCTCACTCTATTTCAACGCTGTGGAGTGGCTTTGGAATTTAACCGAAGCTTTTGACAAGCAATGTAGTGAAGAGGAATTGCATAGCACGACCTCTCCACTGGTCTAACACTCGGGTGGTTAAATCTTTTCCACCAACAGAACTCAAACCATGGCCTCAGACCGTGAACAATTGACGCCTTAAAGAATGTGTCCAGGAATCGGGAGATAGTGGGTTCGAACCCCACTGTCGGCAGCGCTGAAGATGGTTTTCCGTGATTTCCCATTTTCACACCAGGCAAATGCTTGGGCTGTACCTTAACTAAGGCCACGGTCGCTTCCTCCCCACTCCTTGCCCCTTCCTATCCCATCGTCGTCATAAGACCTATCTGCGTCGGTGCGACGTAAATCAACTTGTAAGAAAAAAAAAAAAAGAAAAAAAGAACATGTCCACCAGACGTAGTACGTAGCTGTCTCGGTGGAACAGTCATGCAGTGTCGGGGGTTACATCCCGGACGAGGTAGTCGAGTTTTGAAGAACTGCCAAATATCTTGACTCTTCATGTCATATTTGTTTGCATGTCACCCGGCAACTCAGCTATAAGAATCAAGCACCCTGTGTGATAGGGGTCGGCATGACAAATCCGCTCGGCCGTTATTCTTCGCTTTCTAGAAGGGGCCGCTATCTCAAGCATATCAATCACAATAACGTAGGATGAGTGGACCTTGAATCAGCCCCTTATCTCGGTAAAAATCACTGGCCTGGCCGAAAATCGAACTCGGGGCCTCCTGGTAAGAAGCTATTTTTTTTTGCTACTTGCTTTACGTCGCACCGACACAGATAGGTCTTACGGCGGCGATGGGACAGGAAAGGGCTAGGAGTGGGAAGGAAGCGGCCGTGGCCTTAATTAAGGTACAGCCCCGGCATTTGCCTGGTGTGAAAATGGGAAACCACGAAAAACCATGTTCAGGGCTGCCGACAGTGGGATTCGAACCTACTATCTCCCGAATACTGGATACTGGCCGCACTTAAGCGACTGCAGCTATCGGGCTCGGTCTGGTAAGAAGCAGGCTCGCTACATATATACCGTGGCGTGGGCATAAAATAAATAAGTAAATAAATAAATAAATAAATAAATAAATAAATAAATAAATGAAAAAGCGTGCACGGTGTAGTAAATTCTGACAACGCAAGGAAAGCCTACGTGGAAACCCATGATTGTTGTTAGTGTTGTTCATAACATTTTTTCAGCAAGACATACAAGCAGTTATAATAATAATGTTTTTATGTCCCACTGAAAACTTTTTAACGGTTTCTGGAGACACCAAAATACCGTAATTTTGTCGTGCAGGAGTTCTTTTACGAGCCAGTAAATCTACCGACACGAGACTGACGTATTTTTGCACCTTCAAACACCACCGGACTGAGCCAGGATCGAACCGGCCAAGTAGGGGTCAGAATGCCAGCGCCTCAACCATCTGAACCACTCAACCCGGCATATACAAGCATTTATCAGCAAAGGAAACTTGCATTTTCGGCATCATTTTGGAAAAGAGTGCGCTGTTAAAGAAACTCTGAAATGAACAATGTCTCCGCTAGTCGTGGATACCTGGACGTAACCCCGTGAGACAGTTATGAAAATTTTGAGTTAAAAATGATTTAAACTGTACGTCTACAGTACGTATCGACTGACTTGTTTTTTTTAGAAAGATTTCTCATTATTTGACTGATCGCTTAATCTATTCACACCGTTGGACGAAGTCTGGTCGCAGGACAATTTCAGATGCCTGAGTAATTCGACAAACTAAACTCCGTACTGAATTGCTTCATGTATGTTGAAACATTGGAAGACTCTGCAGTGAAAGAAAGCAGGGACCTGTACTGTAGGTAAACAATAGTATTTGAATATATCCATTGCGCTGGATGCAGGCAACGGTCAACTTGTCGCATTTCTTGTTTATAGGATATCCCTCAAGCAAGGCTAGTATAAGACTGTAACCAAAACTGTGATTTAATTTTCCTGAAACAAATCCAACAACAGAAAAGCAGGAAAATATTATGTTCCACGGCAAAAGAAAGGAACGTGGCATTGTTTGGCAGAGCTAAAGAATGTGATATTGCTCCTCACTTACCGGAATGTTTCGAGGGCTGCGTGCTCTCTAGACATTCCAGGGGAATAAGGTACCAAGCATATAGGCGTAGTGTGATATGTAAACTAAAAGTCAAGGGAATGTGTCTTTATCGCTTCGTATATTAAGGACTTCTTTACCGAGCTCGATAGCTGCAGTCGCTTAAGTGCGGCCAGTATCCAGTATTCGGGAGATAGTAGATTCGAACCCCACTGTCGGCAGCCCTGAAGATGGTTTTCCGTGGTTTCCCATTTTCACAATAGGCAAATGCTGGGGCTGTACCTTAATTAAGGCCACGGCCGCTTCCTTCCCACTCCTAGCCCTTTCCTGTCCCATCGTCGCCATAAGACCTATCTGTGTCGGTGCGACGTAAAGCAAGTAGCAAAAAAAAAAAAAAAGGACTTCTTTTTACTGAAAGCAACCTGAACTCATTTGTGGAAGAATTAAATCTGATTATTCATTCAACAACGGAACGAAGTCCAAGTTAGTTATGGATTAGTTGACTGCAGTAGCGGCCGGCACATATGGTCACATGGTCACGTGCCCTTCCAACAAACAGTAATATTTTAATTTTTACTTCTCAATAGATTATACATAGGAGGACACAGGTTTCAAGTTCATAAGAAGGGTGACCAATACTTCTACTTCCAAATCTGGCTTCAAATCGTTTATTTCACTCCCGGTCACAATCTCCATGTGACCGCAGAGGAGACGTTTAAAGTAATGTTACGAATAAAACACCGTTTGTTTCTTCATTATTCCAATTTATTTCAGCATGACCCAATAAATTCACACAGACAAGCACAATTCTAATCAGCTATGAATGGCCACAGTTACTAATTACTGGTCTGTTTCCTTACGGCACAGCAGCCGGTCCAGCCTGTTGCTATACCTGCGGACGGTTAATCCTTACTTTCACTACCCCAAGTCCAGTCACTTCATGCAGCAGCTGTGCGCAGACGGCTGATCTGAGCACAGTACTACGGGCCACTCGACACACGAGGATTATTTGTTGGTTCGACTCCACAGACAGTCCAGTAATTCACACAGTCACATGCAGTGAACTACTGAACAGCTCAACAGCATTCACCAGCAGGACGATACTCACAACAGCGAACATTAACACATGTCCATTTATCCTTACAATCACGATAGCGGCCTCCCTCGCTGTCTCATGGCGATCATCAGTCCACAGACATACACGAACGTACAGTACAGTCCTCCGTTCCGTCGTCTCGAGCCCACCCACTCACTGGTCTCCCCGACACCACAACAACAGCTCCTCGTTCAGACCTCGGTGGAACACTAGACGCAGCCAACACCTCTGTCGCCCTCAGCCCAGTCACCGAACCCCAACACATTGAGTCTCACACTGACTTCACCACGGAGCCCAGCAGTGAATATATCTCCACCACAGAGCCCAACTCTGACTGACTGTCCGCGGCTTGCCTCCCTTTTTATAGCTCGGGTGATTTGAGCCCGAATTTTCGCGAGGTGACTAGAGGTAGAACATTCCCGTTGAATCTCCAAGAAACTCACAGGTAAACCGGCCGACGAGAGGATTCACGGAAAGGCCAGCTCCACTCTACAAGCCGGCTGGGAGATCCCAGCTCGTGTGATTCACCAGCCCCTTCCTGGAAATATCGAAAGGGGCTACCGCGCGGCTGCCACGTAACGGTGTATAGTCACTAAACGTTGACATTGGCTATGTTGGTTGGAGAAGAGCCCTGCTCTAAGAGAGAGCCTCGGTCACAAGGAAACATTGACTGAGAATGGTAGCAGGTAGTTCAATGGAAAAAAAGAAAGAAAACTTCACTGTTCACTGATTTGCATTTCCTAATATCCTATTGTTGATAATAGTACTATAACCATGTCAATGTTTGTCTACATTAAATAGAATAAAGGTGCTCCTGAGAAGTCCAATGGCAACTGAGAGGTAGAAATGCGCTGGTTAATGAAGGAAGAGCCGATCTTACATAAGTATTACTGATACAGTAAGCCTATGTGTGTTTTGACATAATATTGTTCTTTAATGTTTATTGTTGCATCTGTAAATATATGTGTGTGTTTGTGTGTGTGTGTATTTTAGACATATGTTACCCTTGTCTGCTTTTAAACACAACGTAACCCTCCTATATGAAACTTCTTCAGCTGCCATTGGTTGACTGTTAATGGACTTGGAGTATACAGCGAGTCCAAACAGATGTCTTAAAAACTGATATTTTTCTTAGCTTCTAACATCTACGTATTAGAAATTTACTAAAAACAGCTTGGGTAAATCCGTACGTCCGTTTTACTGGGCCGATTTGCTTCATTTCTGTTTTACCGTATTCTATCCGGAATTATCTGCCGGTGAATCATCAGATATTGTTAGGTCTCTAAGTTAAGCCAACTTCGAGTAATCATAAAATTAATTCATTAAATAATCACTCCAGTAGTTGCAGGCAAAGCTTACTCTAACCCGCAATACATTCTCTACTTAGCGGGTTGCTAAGCGACTAACACTTTCATTAATATTCTGATATGTGTAATTTTCATCTCTGTTATTGTTACTGTATGCAGCCATTATTGATGACTACCTGTCATACCAGAGAGTATACACTTTCTCTGATGATGATTGAAGAATACTATTCTCTGCTATATACTCTTTGATTCTCTGACCTTCTCCAGCTTCTGAATATACTCAACAGATGGCAGAACGTTCCTAATAACTTACATGCTGCTAATAGAAAACAGTCTATGCACGTACAGACGAGAAGGTATCAAGTCAACAAGCCTTCTGTATGACCGTTAATAAAGCGCAGGGACAAACTCTTGAAAAAGTGGGTGTCTACTTACCCGAAGCAGTATTCAGCCAAGGCCAATTGTATGTTGCACTCTCTCGGGAAAGATCGTTTGAAAATGTTAACATGCAGATACGACCTTATGGTAAAATATTGTATGGCAAGAAATGTTTTAATTTAATTACGAATGAATCAGTTATTACGGTACCGGCATTAAATGTTCATAAAAATTGATAAGGGAAGGTAAAACAATATGACGGCGACAGACATATCAAGATGAGTTATCTGACCTATTTGTAACGAAAGCTGCGGAGCTGCACGGGTCCACTAGTTTCCCATTAAATTACAGGATATGCTTTCAACATTTTACATCGATTGTGGGTTTTGAGTGTATCATTTATGGTCATACCCAACTCATATTTTACTTTCTGTATTTTGATATAGTGATGTGGTGAATATTCACCATATTTTGTCGATTTCCCAGACTCGTACTGGCATTGACAGACACATTACAAGTAGGTAACCTCGAAAGGCATAAAATATTGTTGAACAATAAATTGTGCTGAGTTTACGACTATTTCATTATTCTGAAATGCGTTCTTCAAACTGAAAAGTACAATCAAGTTCAAATTATAAACAGTAGATTACAGTTTGCGACATCTTTTCTGAAAGAATACTGGAACTGCTTACTAGTGGCACTTCAGCATCTATTTTCTTAAGTCTTTCTGTAGTGGAAAAGTTTGATTAAGAGGCACAAAAAGAAGCTTGGCTGTAGTTTACTGTTATTGTTCCTTTCGTGATGATAGACATGAGACTTCTGGTTTATGTGGTGTCCGAACTGTAGGGACGTATTATTTTTGCTTCAAAAAATCCAAATGCAACTCCAGAGATTCGATCCGCGTCGCACTGATGAGAAGCCAGTGACTACAGAACTCAGCTACCAGCCCGCTTTGAAGACTCTAACATCGAGGTTATCAGCTCCTAATCCAGATATAACTGAAGAGGAAGAAGTAGAAGAAGACATCAACGTTTGTGTTTCTAGAAATCCCCTAATCTTTCTTTCATTTCAGCCTTTGTAAATGTTGGAAAGGAATATAGTCCTGAAACTGACCAAAACCAAGTACACGCAACCTCCTCATCTGGTAGTACAACATTATTTTTTACAATTTGCTTTACGTCGCACCGACAGAGATACTGTACGTCTTATGGCGACGATGGGATAGGAAAGGCGTAGGACTGGGAAGAGCGCGGCCGTTGCCTTAATTTAGGCACAGCGCCAGGATTTGCCTGGTGTGAAAATGGGAAGCCATGCAGAACCATCTTCAGGGCTGCCGAAATTGGGGTTCGAACTCACTATCTCCCGAATTCAAGCTTACAGCTGCGCGCCCCTAAGCATACGGCAGCTCGCCCGGTAGTATTACAATTCTTTTTACAACATGCTTTACGTCGCACCGTCACAGATAGGTCTTATATTGACGATGAGATAGGAAAGACGAAGGAATGGGAAGGAAGCGGCCGCGTGAGAAAATGGGAAACCACGTAAGACCATCTTCAGGGCTGCCGAAATTGGGGTTCGAACTCACTATCTCCCGAATTCAAGCTCACAGCTGCGCGCCCCTAAGCATACGGCCAACTCGCCCGGTGGTAGTACAATCTGCTAGGGAAGTGTTAAGAGGGGAGTAATACTTGTCCTTTTCTTACCCTTGTACAAGCAATGCAGGTACTGTAAAGGCTCTGAAGGGGATAATAATCAGTTTGCGGATTAACTTTATCAAAAGGTGACACACGTGGAACGATGACTTGACAAAAAAATAAGATAAATTATAGCCGAATATTTTTGAGCTGCGTCAGTTGACAGATAAAAAGGGGAATTATCCACAGTGTTATGCAATGTCACAGTTCGTTAAGGGGCCTGAGGGAGACGATCATTCCACGCTGCCACGGTGTTTTAATTCGCTGAAGATGATCCGATCTCAATATTGGACATACACTATTTCATAGTTGTCGTTACGAGATAAAATGTTCAATAGAATATTGAAATTTCGCTCTATTTCTTGGCTGAATGATCAGGATACTGGTCTTCGTTTCTGAGACGAGACGTGGATTTTAACTACGTCTGATTTAATTCACTTGGATCGGGGATTGAATGTTTGTATTTGTCTTAATAACAACACACCATACTGAAAATCACTATTATGGAAACACATAAAAGATAAGGGAATATCTACGTTGACGTAGTCACATAAACGGGATAAAGGGTACAGATCATTGCACATGGTTATGAGGATATTTAAGGGTTATAATAAGGATGAAAAGGAGAGGGCTCTGGTAAAACCCCAACTCGAATATGTTTCGAGTGTATGGGACCCTCGCGAGGATTACTTGATTCTAGAACTGGAAAAAATCCAAAGTAAAGCAACTCGATTTGTTCTGGGTGATTTTCGGCAAAAGAGTAGCGTTTCGAAAATGATGCTAATTTTGGGCTGGGAGAAAGAAGACGAGCTGTTCGACTAAGTGGTACGTTCGGAGCTGTTAGTTGAGAGATGGCGTAGAATGACAACAGTAGACAAATAAATGTGAATTGTGTTTTTAAAAGTAGGAAAGATCAAAATATGAAGATGAAGTTGGAATTCTAGGCGAGAAAATGGGCCAAATATTGGTTTGTAGGAATAGCAGTTAGGGATTGAAATAATTTACTAAGGGAGATGTTCAATACATTTCCAGATTCTTTGCAAGTGTTTAAGAAAAGACTAGATAAATAACCTGGGCGACTGCCCTAAATGCAGATCAGTAGGGATTGACATTGATTGATTGATTGATTGATTGATTGATTAATTGATTGATTGATTGATTGATTGATTGATTGATTGATTGATTGATTGATTGATTGATTGATTGATTGATTGATTGTCCGGCTCCATGGTTAGATGGTTTGCGTACTGGCCTTTGGTCAGAGGGGTCCCGGGTTCGATTCCCGGCAGGGTCCGGAATTTTAACCATCATTGGTTAATTACCCTGGCACGAGGAACGGGTATATGTGTCTTCTTCATCATCATTTCATCCTCATCACGATGCGCAGGTCACTTACGGGAGTCAAATAAAGAGACCTGCACCTGGCGAGCCGAAGTCCTTGGACATATCCCGCCACTAAAAAAGCCGTGCGCCATTTAATTTTTCGTTGATTGATTGATTGATTGATCGGTTGATTGATTGATTGATTGATTGATTGATTGATTGATTGATTGATTGATTGATTGATTGATTGATTGATTGATTGATTACATCCATCAAAATTGGAAATGTGTCCAGAAGGGCATGCAGCCGTAAGACAGGGTGACATCCGTATGTGAGACGCAATTTGCACTCGAGATCTCACTACTGCGCTGGAAAAGTGGCAAAAGAAAAACAGAAGAAGAAGAAAATGAAGAAATTTACCATGGAAGAAATGCAATTTATTATCCTAGTCCTAAGGAAGTGCAGTACTTTTCAGGCATATCCCAATGGAGGTGAGGTGCAAATTTACCATTGACAAGTTTCTTCTGTATGACCGAGTGAAGTGTCTGCAGGACACGGGGCCTTTGACGGTAAGCTTACGTTTGGGAACTGGTGGAAACTGATGATTTTCCTCTTTTCGTATTTCTACACCGTTCAAGTGCCAGAGCTTTGTTTAATTAATATCGTGGCTTCATCTTCTCACACAGAATCGACGAGGATCTATCCGTATTAATGTAACTTAAAAGTACTTACAAAACAAATGTATAGAAAATTCTAAATTTCCATGGAGGGAATTAGATATTTTTCACCAATAGAGCATGTCAATGTCAAAAACATATTAGATGTAAGGCTTTTCAGGCGTTTGCTCTATTAACCAGCGTTACGTCTTAGGTCTGACACTAGACTCATCAGAGTGGGATGTTGTCAGATCCTACCCACTGACGCTGAGGTGTATGCATGCGAACTTATCAGAAGCCTTTATAAGAGGCACAGTCTGATAACTGCATACGGGAGATAAATCTCCACAATGGAATTATTGCCCGCCTAGCAATTCCGAATGGAAAATTCTAAATTCCCATGGAGGGAATTAGATATTTTTCACCAATAGAGCATGTCAAAAATGTCAATCACATATCAGATGTAAGGCTTTTCTGTAAATTTCACACAGTGTGTAGCCTAATATTCCTTATTGCTGATAAGAATTGATGTACAAAAATAGTCATATACATTGTATATGATTTCGCAAATTAAATATATAAATACATTCGATTTCCACCGTCGGCAGCCCTGGAGGTGATTTTACGTGTTTTCACAGTTTCACACCAGGCAAATGTTCGGGCCACTATCTTCCGTCGCCGAACCTTCGATGCCTTAGCGCGATGTTAAACCAAAACAAAATAAAATAAATGAAAAATCAAAATGTCAACGTACATACTCATACGGACATGACATTTCGTTATAAACAATTAATCGTACATTTACGTTAATAATATCACATTTGTCCTACATAGGCATACGTTACTGTTGTGCGACATCAATAATCACGTTTTATAAAGAGTTTATAATGCAAGGTCATCCATATTTTTGTAATGATATGTTTTTAAGGCTATAAGTAGACAGAGTGTGCCTCGTCTTGTGTGATTTAATTTTTAAATGTATAATTAATTGTCTATGGTTTTGGAATTTCTTTGACTTCATTAAGTAGCACAAGATGTCCCAGAAGAAGGGGTAAAACATGCCTTGCTTGACATTATTTTATTTTTATAAGAGAATACATTGTTTTAGTATTGAAGAAAGGTGGACATTGATACGATGTAATTATTTTAGACATGTCGAAGATAATTCGAGAGTAAAGAATAATAAAACGTACAATACGGTTTCAGGATGGATGAAGAATTAATAACATCTCCAATATTTCAAGCTACGCATTAAGCAGAAATTACTAATTCCTAAACTAACAGCTAGTTCTAACAAAGGTACGAGAAAGGAATAACTATCATTTGAATAAATAATCATTAATATGATCACTGCTGTATTCCGTAAGATATAAACAACTGTCACAAACTAATATTTACAACGTTCCTTCCTCCCTTCAAGGTTCACCTCCTTTCTTCAATGGAGTATGGCTCTGTCGATTCAATGAATGAACCAGCAGACCAGACCACCCACACACTCCTTACAAGATTATACGGCGAGATAAAATACTTTTCAGTCCCTCATAAAGATGTCTGCTGTGCTCTGGAATAAATAAACGATGCATTGTTTTGCGTAACTCAAGGAACAATATATCACATCAGAACCATAAACACCTTGTTTTCTCCCGTAAAACGACACACACTTTCACCATCAGAAAACAATGTGCGGAACCTGTTATTGCGTAATTCTTCTTGTTCATTTTTTTCTTCAGACGCTGTCTCCTTCCAAGGTTTGAACCTCAATTGATTATGATTAACCGTTGAAAATTTAGAAAGATGATCTTCCGAAGAAATGGTGCAGGTCCTTGACCCAGGAATTCCTTTGGCTTCCCACATATTTTCTTCTTTCGATTTTTCCCTCACTGATGACTAAAGAATTAATTCAGGACACCAAATCGTTGCCCAATGGTAGCTAGAGGTTTAAGGGGTGTCATGATTGAAATGTTAACATATGTTTACCAAAAAATCGAATTTTCAATTGTAACCATAAAAATCCCCCATTTCTTCCTCTTTAAAATGCCATTATTACTTTTTCCCTAACGTTATTTTTAAATTCCTAAATGGCTGATTTAAAGGGTAGTGGTACGGTTCCAATTTCTCTCACGTTGTCAGACAATACTGGCTTCGAACTTCTTTCGGACTAACATTTCAATAATCCCGACGGAATATATTCACCTTGTAGTAGGCCTACGCCGTGTATAAGAGGAGACAGTAGTAAGAGGAAGTAACATACAGTCTAGAGTAGTGTTAATGCAACCGGGCGAGTTGGCCATGTGGTTAGAGGCGCGCGGCTGTGAGCTTGTATCCGGGAGATAGTGGGTTCGAATCCCACTGTCGGCAGCCCTGAAGATAGTTTTCCGTGGTTTCCCATTTTCACACCAGGCGAATGCTAGGGCTGTACCTTAATTAAGGCCACGGCCGATTCCTTCCATCTCTTAGGCCTGTCCGTGCCGGTGCGACGTAAAGCCAATAGAAAAAAAATGTTTTAATGCAAGCATGTTCCTTGAAACGCACAATTGCATTTTTTTAGCTTAAAATATTATCAGGACATTGCCATGTATAAAAAAAACCCTTGCGACAGATTGTTAATCGGATTCATCTGAAATTTTCTGATAAATTTTCAATATATATATAGGAATTAAAAGTAGTTCTGCATTATATTATCAGTTGTATTTTTGTTCCTAAAATATCACCAAACTAGAGGTTTTCCTCTTGTAAGAAAAACGAAAAATTGAAAAACTTATTTCACCAACAGTTTTTACCTGACTATAGGTAAGGTAAGGGTTATTCTGCCCGAAGGCAGGTCCGAACCTCCGCAGAGGCGTTCCTCAGCCGGAGTTTACGTGCGGTAGGGTGGCCAGTTCCTTTCCCCTCCTCCATTCCCTTACCCCCACCAACAGCGCGTGGCAACCCATCCAACTCCTGACCACGCCCAATGTTGCTTAACTTCGGAGATCTCACGGGATCCGGTGTTTCAACACGGCTACGGCCGTTACCTGACTGTAAAACCAAAGTTATTATTGAGTATATGAGTATTTTCGACAAGTCTGCCAAATTTTAGCCCGAAAATAACGAAAGCTCTGCCACAAGGAGCATTTACCATGCAACATATACAAAGTACATATTATTTATAACTTCCCAACAAATTAACTAATGAACTCCAAATTATGCACTTGTGTTTTAAATTTGGTCGTTATAAATTGTAGAAGTTCCAAATTTTAGTCATGGCTCCCCTTAAAAACGCTGCCTGTAGGATGGCAACAATAATGATTACTTCACAGATGTACCTTCAGGTTATTTTGAACAATGAGAGACGTCGTATGAGGGCAGCACTGTTCGTTCAAATTTCATTATACACAATCTTACATTACAAAATTGGTGACTCGTAACGCTTAAAACAAACTAAACCTCATGGCGCAACAGCCCCAAAGGGCAGTCGCCTAGCAAGTGACCACTGCGCATTCCGAAGGCCTGCGGATTACGAGGTGTCATGTGGTCGGCACGACGAATCTTGTCGGCTGTTATTCTTGGCCTTGCAGACCAGGGCCGCTATGTCACCGTCAGGTAGCTCCTCAACTGCAATAACATAGGCGGAGTGGACCTCGAACCACACCACAAATTCGGGTAAAAAGCCATGACCTAGCTTGGAATAAAACCCGGGGCCTCCGAGAATATTTTCGTTCCATGTTACAAAAGGTCCAGATGGAAACCAGACTAAAGAACAATACTAGGACAGGCCACGCATTTCCTTGAGCCGGCCTGGCTTACTCATCCCTTCCAGGAATCACCGAATGGTGCCGTAGACAGATGACTGGGACGTAATAGTCCATTAATGATGTACAAAGGATTGATATTTATGTAATTATGTTTGCAGGACTGAGTGGTTCAGACGGTAGAGTGCTGACATTCTGAACCTAAGTTAGCAAACTCCATGCAGCTGCTCCAATACACCAGCATTGGAACGTAAAAGAAATCCTGCGACACAGAATCCCAGCAATTCTGTGTACCTGAAAACCATAACAGCAGTTATTAGAATGTAAATACAATAAAATTATTCATTTACTTCCTTTCTTTACTGTGAGTTTCGTTTCAGATAATCATAGGACATCTTCGTGAAATATACTGTGCCCTGACAGCAGTCCCTGTGACCATTTTGTAAATTTTACTTCTGTATCTCAGTGTTGGGTTAAGCCGCGGCGAAGCAATGCAGTCGGAGATCCATGAAGGCTCCACTCAAGGGACGTGCAAGTCCGACGAGTTGGGACACAGGTTAAAATAAGTGGACTGTTATCATCGTGGCTTTTAACGTGGAATGTAATCATCATTTTCTACCTAAATTACGTGAATATTCCACAATAGAGTATTAAGAGATCGAAGATATTGGCATATTCGACGAGATACATTGACCAACATTTAATCTTATCCTAAATTAAATAACTAACCTAATATTCCTACGCTACTTTAAATGATAACTCCGTAAAATGTTTTATTTTATGGAAGGATTTCCCGTTTAATGATTTTAAATAATTTCAGATGTATCAATTACATTAAGAACAAATTATCGGCAACACAAATGAATATAGGAAGGAAAATATTCTGTTAACTTGAAAAATAAACACCTAACTTCAGGCTCTTGTTACAAATAAATTATGACATCGTAGATCGAAAAACAAAAAGAGACAAAGTGTCCCTCTGCTGAAGGCTTACAGTGAGATATCAGTTATCAACCTCGCATTTTTCAAAATAAATCACTGGGAATTATAGAATCGTCCACTTCAGATGCTATTTACTACCCAAATATCTCAAAATATTCCGTCATTTCTCTTTTTAAAATCACCGCGTTATATGTCAGTATCTGTCTATCTAGCAACTTGAAAATTACCGTTATTCTAACCATATAAAATCACCATACATGCAATAGAAATGTTTGAAAAACACAGGATCGTAACATAATATGACATCCATCAAAATCATGCTTTACAAGACAGACTCGATCCTCCTGTACATTCACCGGTGACTGCACCTAGATAAAACATCAAGAGACATTGCAACGTCTACGATAACCTTGTCTAACTACGTTGATTCTGCGCCTCCGGATACCACTGCGACGTTTGACCTGGAATACTACATTAGCACTAGGCGTCAACTCAAATGATCTACAAAATCCAACTAGCAAAGAAATGGCTTACTTACCATAGAAGATCATATTTCCTTTACGACATGACCTCAATATCTTTACGTTACCGATTATCTTGCGAAGATCCTAAACATCCCTTTAAAATCGTGCGCTCTGGTCAATCTTGTATTTAAATAGGATAAATGTGACGACCAACTACTAGTGTTCGTGAGTGCAACATCCTATAATATTATTCTAAAATACGGCCTCGTACCTAAATAAATTATTCATCACGACAACATCAAAATTCACGCATGACCAACATAGTTCCTACCGTCAATACTATCATCAGGACCTTCACATAACATCATCATAAAATTCGCAATCCTAATGACACGTCTATAATCATCACATCTCTCTATCCACGTAAATATTTTCAAAGATCCTACCGTAACTAACACCTTATAACATCGCACAACTCGTCATGCACAGCGAATTCACAATACTAAAGAACAATCTATTCAGGCAATTACGTAAAATTACTAAATACGTTGCCGCATTAACATCATATCACCACAATAGTATCACACTTCTATTATCAAACACTGTATTTCCACACGAACATATAACATTTTGAAGACCACAGAATCGTACATCGCAAAATACCGAGCTCCTCCGAGGTATTCTGAGCTACAAGTTAAATTAGCGTTCATTACCATAACACCATTACGGTACCAATAACATCCATGTCGAAGAAACTTTCGTAAAACCTTGCTAGCAAATATTAAGGAAATCTTACACAACCATCGCATATTATCACAACGTAGTCTGGCTCACCACACTAGACGTAACGATCATAAATATTACAACGCAATGTCCAACAAATAACGGTCGCTTTCAAGTTAAATTTGTTCATGTCAAAATTGACAACAAAATAAATACTACTCTACAACTACAATAAGCAATTACGTGGCGGAATATATATAAGATATTCAAGTACTCATCCTGGGTTGTTGCTCCACGACGGTGTCACCTTCCGAGTTCAGCTCTCACTCAATAACATTATCAAGTATTGTCCATCACATTTCAGATCAGATCCTTTGAGGTCCCTCTATTTTAGTTGTTCATGTTGATACGTGCACACATTGTATCTGAATAAATAACTGCTGACGTTTCCATATTACCTGAAACTTAGAGATATCAATTAGAACAAGGTCATACACCTTAATACAATTTTAACAGTTCAAGCGATACACTTGCCTTTTCATTCAATAACAAGATATCTTGTTTTACAATATTGTACGTTTATAATATGCCAATATCTCTTTAGTAACTCCTTTCAATACAATCTTTTCCCTATGAATTCTTGCTTCCGTTCGTTTTGAGATGCAGATTGAGAGTATCAACTTCTTCAGAGACAAAACAGATTCTACTACAACATAATAATTGCAGACGGTTTGCTTTTCAGAATTCTTCTCAGCTTTTAGCTCCCATATGTTTCTGACAATTGGAAACATTTGACACATAATGTAAGACGATCTCGTACAAATCAGCTGTACTAGTAAAGGAACTTATTTAATAATTGCCGCCTCGTATTTAGGTTAGTAATCGACAGTTTCCTTTCTTCATCTCGATCGTCGGATCGTGCGAGACTAGATGTACAAGGTATGGCCCTCTCATATGAATTTATTGTTTACATATTTCATGGCCCTCAGTAACATTCTGTCGCAGATATACTGCCGTTCATGCATTCCGGAAACTTTACTTGAAGAATGCGTATTTATTCATATAATCCTGCCCTATATTTCACAATATTAACTATCTACCAACATTTCCCAGATACCACGGGGTTTAGAGCTGGTTATCAATCTGCTGATATCTTCAATTCGGCGATGCCGTTCACGTAATTAGACAAATCGACTGCCTTCTAATTCATCTGGAGGTGTGATAACCGGACATAAGATTTCATTGACATCATTTCTCGACATAAGCTTCCAATGTGTCCACCAATCTCATCCTGACATACATTGGAAGGTTATATTCCTCCTCTACTCAAAAAATGAAATTTCGTATGAAAGGAGAAATTTCATGTTCATGCCAGATCTTATCATAATTCTCTTCTTCAATGAAATCTTCTTTTATCACGTCTGAAATGAACGAAACTAACTCTGGTCTTGAGATACTGTTATACCATATCCTGTCCTCGAATCCTGTCTGGACTTCATCATTCGTCATCTGATCCGTCGGTCAGCGAATAAACATCCCAAGCATCTCCGTTTCTTTCGTCTTCCACGATGATATTGACTTCCTCCTCTTCAACGATCGGGAAACTGTACTGTTTAAGACTTGAAGCATTGAAAATAGCAATGTTGTTGGACTCCAAACTCTGTATTTTATATGCGTTATTGCCCAGTACTTCAATAACCTTGAACGGCCCGATGTACAAATGTGCAAACTTGGAATAGAATTTTTCCGTAGGACAAGACACGGCTGGTTTTCTTACAAGAACATAGGTTCCAACCTCCAAAGGTTCTCGAAATCTCTTATGCCTTAACTTCTTTAGACGTTTTTCGGCCTGCCTTTTCATACACGCCTGAGCTTGCTTTATGTTCTCTTCGACGCTAGGACTTTCTTCGGCTGGCCTAGCAATGATCTCGTTCCAGGGACGTCTTGGCTGCTCGTTCATGTGAAGAACGCTTGGAATATTGCCGATAGACTCGTGCCATGTAAAATTTATACAATCGGCTATTGTCGGTAAACACGAAGTCCATGTCCAATGACGTTCATGGCAGAAAATCCTACAATATTTCGCAATTTCCTTCATGACCCTTTCAGCTGCATTGGATTCAGGGTGCCTTATGGAACTGAACCGATGTTGAATGTTCATTTTCCTTAAAGCTTCCGCAAATTCGTTTGACGTAAACTGTGTTCCATGGTCCGTTATTATGCATTTTGGTTTACCCATCTTTGGTATCGTTACTCTTTCTAAACTCCTAATTATGGACTTAGAATTAGCCTTCCTAATGGGCTGAAGTGATACAAATTTTGACATCACATCGAGGACTACCAATACAAAACGGTTTCCACGTTTACCTACGGGTAAACTCCCATACAAATCCATGGCATATACTTCCCTAGGTCGGTCTGGTATTACAGCTATCGGTGGTTGATACAATAATACGGAGTTGTGTTTCACCCTCTGGCATATATCACAGGTTTTTACTATTCTCCCTATGGTTCTCCGGAATCCAGTCCATGTGAAAGTCTCTCCTATTGTAGCTGCTAATTTATCTAGGCCACCATGACCAATCATTCTATGGATGTACCATATGAGTTTACATCTTAATTTGCGTGGCACCACCACTCTTAATTTCTTCCGATCTTTGTCTATGTACTTATACAAGATGTTATTCGTCAGCACATAACCATCTATTTGATCTTCGGGTCCATCATTAGCTGACCTTCTTAGACAATATTCAATAATCTCTTTCAGAGATGAATCTTCAAGTTGCAGCTCTGGCAATCGTTTTAGGCTTTCCAAACATTCTTCATCCTCTTGAGTTATTTCGATAACATTGACCTCCAGAGGCTCTTCTGTTGGATTTCGGCTTAGACTGTCTGCCAACACATTACTTTTACCTGGGCAGAACTCAATTCTTAAATTAAATTGCTGCGCATAAAGTGCCCATCGTGATACTCTCTCGCTGGATAATGTGGTTTTTAACACAAACGTTAGTGCTTTATGGTCCGTCCTAACAACTACCGGATACCCATACACTATTTTCCTCCACTGTTGTAATGCGTAAACAATGGCCAACATCTCAAGCTCAGTGGTCGTATACTTAAGTTCATGGTTTCTTAATTTTCTACTAACGAAGGCTAAATAGTTTATATTATTCTCCCCATTACTCTCCTGATACAATACAGCTCCAACTCCAACTGCTGAGGCATCAGATTGAATGATAAACTCACGATCGAAGTCCGGATATCCAAGTTTTATACTGTTAGCTAGTAATTCCTTCGCGTTAACAAAAGCTCGTTCATGACTCTCATTCCACCGCCAACGATTATTGGTCTTCAATAAATCTTGCAGGGGAGCTAATATCTCTGTATACCTTGGACAGTGACTAGCGAAAAATCTCGTCATTCCCAAGAACTGTCGGATATGTTTAATCCTTCTGGGCTTCGGAAAGTTACATATGGCCTGTATCTTAACTGGGTTTGGTCTTATTCCAATTCCATCAATTACATGTCCAACAAACAAGATTTCAGATTGGCAGAACTTTGACTTGGATCGATTGATTTTGAATCCAGCCTCATCTAAATTTCTTAGCAGCTGTTCCAACTTGACTACATGCTCCTCGAAAGTTGCTGTCGCCAGTACGATGTCATCAACATAAATGGTTATAAATTCTTTTACTTCCGGTTTCAAGTTCCTGTCTAAAGCTCGTACCAATGCAGCCGCAGAGTTAGAAATGCCGAATGGGAGTCTTTCAAAGATATACGTTTGATTATCAAACATGAAACCAGTAAATAGCTTGGATTTACTCTCCAAAACTATGTGGAAGTATGAGGAAGTCAAGTCTAAAATCGTGAAAAATCTCTTGTTCCGAAATCCTCTTATTATCTCCTTTATTACTGGGGCTTTATCATATTCAGGAATTAATTTGGAGTTGACCTGTCTCGCATCAATGCACACGCGAATCGATCCATTGCTTTTTCTTACCACTACCAGAGGGCTAACGAATGGTGTATGTGCTTTAGATATTATACCATTATCCATCATCTCCTGTATTACCTTCCTAGCCTCGGGCATGAATTTATCTGGTATAGGGTACGGTTTAATCTTAAATGGCCTCCAATCTTTCACTAATAACTTGTACTCAAAGTTCTTTATTGCTCCAGGCTGGCTCTTAAAAGCATTGCTATACCTTTTCAGCAGATTCTCAATTATCCCTTGCTGTTCAGGATTTCCTCCTATTCCACTGTCGATTGCCTGTCCACATACAGCATCTTCTGTGTCATATCTTTCCATTATCTTCTCGGCAACATGTGCAGCTTCATTTATTGAAATGTTCATGGTTTTCTGTAGCTCGCTCGTTTCCTTATTTTCTATTCTAGCTGTGATGTCCTGTCCTCTTTCACCGTCACATCTGATCCTTATTTCTTCTTTCTTTAAATCAATTACTATGTTGTTTTCCCTGATAAAATCTGATCCAATAATTAAGTTATATTGGATTTTGTCCATGACTACAAATGGATGTTCCAACAAATTTCCCCCAATTTCTATTGGCAAATAAGTTTGTATCTTGCATCTCGTGACCTTGTCTGGAATTATGCCCTTGATTTTCATGTTAGCAATCGGAATTACAGGCAAGTGTGCTTTGTCTTGTAATTCTGAGAATAGTAGTTTGGAGATGATACTTATACTTGCTCCAGTATCCAATAATGACAATACTCGAATACCCAATATTGTGACGTAAATAACGGGCAGTCCTCTCTTTAATTTCATTCCTTTAGGTAGACCATCTTCGTGCAACAATTCCTCGGGTTCAAATTCCCACGACTCGATTCCTGCTATGACCCATTCGTGCTGCCTATAATTTGGATTTAACTTACTAATTCTATTATTTGTTACTGATTCCAAAACGAAGTTTTTTTTTTCACCCCGTCATTGCCTTGATTATTCTTGTCAAATGGTATGGCTGCGGGATTTAACGTTTTATCAGCGCTTTCTTTTCTTTGTTCTTGCTGATACAACAGACTAGTCGCGCCCACGCAATCAGCGTTCATATCTTGATTCAATATCGCTCGTTCCCATTGCTTGCACTCCTGCTGCTTTCTTAATTCACCAAGGTACCTTTCTCTTTCCTTGTTTATCTCCTCGTCCTGTCGAATATCTGTTTGTCTTGAATTTTCTCGATACCTATCTCTGCGGTACGGCCATTTATCTCTGTTTCGACTCCACCTTGTATTTCTGTAATACCTAGGATATCTCCGCTCTTCGTTTCGAGACGGTGCCCACTTCTGGCGTGTCTTGTCACTCTTCTCATCCCTATGTTCCACTCTTTTGTAGCCTTCATTCGTCCTAGGTCTATCTCCTTGACCATGACTGTTGTATCCCTGATTTCTTTCTACACCTTCATCTCCTGCTGGTGTTACCACGTTTACCGTCGGATCGACGTGTCTTACTATGCGGCTATTAGTATGTGTTGACGTGCTGTCAATTTGCCGAAGTATCGACTCCGCTTGCACGGCTGATTGAATGTTTGCCGCCGTCAATAATCTCTGTATATCCGCAGGGAACTGTTTGATTATTGCTCGTACCATTTCTGTTTCTGTAGGTGGAGAATCAAGCTCCTTCAGTCGATGAAATTGCATCGTGAAGTATTCGGCAAACCTACTCGGTCCCGTTAAAGAATATTTCTTCGAGTATAGATCGAGTCTGATTCCTTGCTGTACGTCTATTCCCCAGAATTTATCCAAGAAAGCTTGTTTAAAGCCTGCATAATCCTCAAAAACGTAGCGAAAAGCTTTAAACCAAATGAGTGGTGCACCTTCTAAGTGTTTCTCCACTGTCTTTAACTGGCGCTCTGTAGATACCTTTGTTTCCCTAAAATATTCCTCAATCTCTCTTAGAAAACCACGAGGAGTCATACTGGATCCTATATTTCCGTTAAATTTCTTAGGCCTATCTTCATAAGTGCGTATAATGTTAACAATCTGGGTTCCACCTCCTGTATGAATTGTCCCGTTGTCATTAATATCAACGCAAAGCTGTGGTATCTCAAATTGACTGTTTACTTCAGTCTTCCTTCCATCTTCAATTATCGTCTGTCGGTCGTTCAACGATGATACCAAATTTCTATTTGTTTCGTTTTCAATTCTTAGGTTCTGTACGTCCTTTTGAATAGCATTTAAATCGTCTTTTAAACCTTTTATTTGCTGGTTCATCAAAGTTTTATTCTCTTCAGTTTCTTCCGTTATCAAATTGAACCTGTCATTGATCTGCTCTCTTGCTTGGGTTATCTCTTTCCGTATACTCTCATTGGTGATAATGACTTCATCCGATACCTTCTTAAGTTTTCCATCCCAACTATTATCAGACTCTTTTATCTTCTCCTGCATCCCATCTACCTCTTCTTTGAGCTCTTTAAGGTCATGGTCGACTTGAACTCGTAACTCTTGGATGTTCGACTTAAAATCATCCTTCAATTCTTCGAATTTTTCTTGAAAATTCCTCTTATTCTCAATCATCGCCGCATTCACTTCTTCTTTTAAATTTAATACTTCTCCTTGTACCTCAGCGACTTTCGATCCTAATGATACAATCTCTTCTTGCATCACCTTCATATTTTCTTGCACCATATCGGTGATTCTGTCGAAAGTTCCTTGCATTTTCTCGTGGGATTCGTGGATTTCTGCTCTAGTAGTCCTCTGTGATTCCTGTATTTTCTTCTCGGTATTTTCTTGCGACTCTCGTACTTCTTGAATCCTTTTCTCGGTACTTTCTTGTGCCTCCTGAATTTTCTTTTCTGTATTTTCTTGCGCTTCCTGAATTCTCTTTTCTGTACTTTCTTGCGATTCTCGTACCTCTTGAATCCTTTTCTCAGTATTTTCTTGTGCCTCCTGAATTTTCTTTTCTGTATTTTCTTGTGCTTCTTGAATTCTCTTTTCTGTACTCTCTTGCGATTCCTGCATTTTATTCATTTTTCCAGCGAGCTCCTCCAATAACAGTTTTACTTGAGCAAGAGACGCCATCGTAATTTCCTATATCGTACCTTAACAAGAATATATCACTCTCAATCTCACTCTACAGTCTTTATCTAGTGTTTCCACAACACCTATACCTGCCTAGCACCTCACGAATTAGATTCAATAAATGAACGTATGGGTCTCTCCGGATCTGACCCGAAATATGACGGACATCCTACAATAAGTGACACGGAACAACCTATCGCTTTATCCAAGTTAAATGATTCATTATCCCGATTAACAAGAGCTGAAACTTTACGGAAAATCCTTCCATAATGTCATAAAATGAAACTAAGTAAAAACCGTAGTACTAATTAACGGTCAAATCCTTCCAATATTACTCATAACATATATGATTAAATAAATATTTCAAACATTCTTCACCAACAATGTTGTAGATTCAATGTTCTCTGATTACCGATGCCTCTTCGAGTTTTCCTTTCTTTAAGTCCACTGCCACGCGATAAGTAATTCGACTCTAGTCGTTCGGTAATGAAATAATTCAACTCTGGCCCCACAGTTGGGTGTCAAGTAAAATTATATAACCTATATGTGCCCTGACAGCAGTCCCTGTGACCATTTTGTAAATTTTACTTCTGTATCTCAGTGTTGGGTTAAGCCGCGGCGAAGCAATGCAGTCGGAGATCCATGAAGGCTCCACTCAAGGGACGTGCAAGTCCGACGAGTTGGGACACAGGTTAAAATAAGTGGACTGTTATCATCGTGGCTTTTAACGTGGAATGTAATCATCATTTTCTACCTAAATTACGTGAATATTCCACAATAGAGTATTAAGAGATCGAAGATATTGGCATATTCGACGAGATACATTGACCAACATTTAATCTTATCCTAAATTAAATAACTAACCTAATATTCCTACGCTACTTTAAATGATAACTCCGTAAAATGTTTTATTTTATGGAAGGATTTCCCGTTTAATGATTTTAAATAATTTCAGATGTATCAATTACATTAAGAACAAATTATCGGCAACACAAATGAATATAGGAAGGAAAATATTCTGTTAACTTGAAAAATAAACACCTAACTTCAGGCTCTTGTTACAAATAAATTATGACATCGTAGATCGAAAAACAAAAAGAGACAAAGTGTCCCTCTGCTGAAGGCTTACAGTGAGATATCAGTTATCAACCTCGCATTTTTCAAAATAAATCACTGGGAATTATAGAATCGTCCACTTCAGATGCTATTTACTACCCAAATATCTCAAAATATTCCGTCATTTCTCTTTTTAAAATCACCGCGTTATATGTCAGTATCTGTCTATCTAGCAACTTGAAAATTACCGTTATTCTAACCATATAAAATCACCATACATGCAATAGAAATGTTTGAAAAACACAGGATCGTAACATAATATGACATCCATCAAAATCATGCTTTACAAGACAGACTCGATCCTCCTGTACATTCACCGGTGACTGCACCTAGATAAAACATCAAGAGACATTGCAACGTCTACGATAACCTTGTCTAACTACGTTGATTCTGCGCCTCCGGATACCACTGCGACGTTTGACCTGGAATACTACATTAGCACTAGGCGTCAACTCAAATGATCTACAAAATCCAACTAGCAAAGAAATGGCTTACTTACCATAGAAGATCATATTTCCTTTACGACATGACCTCAATATCTTTACGTTACCGATTATCTTGCGAAGATCCTAAACATCCCTTTAAAATCGTGCGCTCTGGTCAATCTTGTATTTAAATAGGATAAATGTGACGACCAACTACTAGTGTTCGTGAGTGCAACATCCTATAATATTATTCTAAAATACGGCCTCGTACCTAAATAAATTATTCATCACGACAACATCAAAATTCACGCATGACCAACATAGTTCCTACCGTCAATACTATCATCAGGACCTTCACATAACATCATCATAAAATTCGCAATCCTAATGACACGTCTATAATCATCACATCTCTCTATCCACGTAAATATTTTCAAAGATCCTACCGTAACTAACACCTTATAACATCGCACAACTCGTCATGCACAGCGAATTCACAATACTAAAGAACAATCTATTCAGGCAATTACGTAAAATTACTAAATACGTTGCCGCATTAACATCATATCACCACAATAGTATCACACTTCTATTATCAAACACTGTATTTCCACACGAACATATAACATTTTGAAGACCACAGAATCGTACATCGCAAAATACCGAGCTCCTCCGAGGTATTCTGAGCTACAAGTTAAATTAGCGTTCATTACCATAACACCATTACGGTACCAATAACATCCATGTCGAAGAAACTTTCGTAAAACCTTGCTAGCAAATATTAAGGAAATCTTACACAACCATCGCATATTATCACAACGTAGTCTGGCTCACCACACTAGACGTAACGATCATAAATATTACAACGCAATGTCCAACAAATAACGGTCGCTTTCAAGTTAAATTTGTTCATGTCAAAATTGACAACAAAATAAATACTACTCTACAACTACAATAAGCAATTACGTGGCGGAATATATATAAGATATTCAAGTACTCATCCTGGGTTGTTGCTCCACGACGGTGTCACCTTCCGAGTTCAGCTCTCACTCAATAACATTATCAAGTATTGTCCATCACATTTCAGATCAGATCCTTTGAGGTCCCTCTATTTTAGTTGTTCATGTTGATACGTGCACACATTGTATCTGAATAAATAACTGCTGACGTTTCCATATTACCTGAAACTTAGAGATATCAATTAGAACAAGGTCATACACCTTAATACAATTTTAACAGTTCAAGCGATACACTTGCCTTTTCATTCAATAACAAGATATCTTGTTTTACAATATTGTACGTTTATAATATGCCAATATCTCTTTAGTAACTCCTTTCAATACAATCTTTTCCCTATGAATTCTTGCTTCCGTTCGTTTTGAGATGCAGATTGAGAGTATCAACTTCTTCAGAGACAAAACAGATTCTACTACAACATAATAATTGCAGACGGTTTGCTTTTCAGAATTCTTCTCAGCTTTTAGCTCCCATATGTTTCTGACAATTGGAAACATTTGACACATAATGTAAGACGATCTCGTACAAATCAGCTGTACTAGTAAAGGAACTTATTTAATAATTGCCGCCTCGTATTTAGGTTAGTAATCGACAGTTTCCTTTCTTCATCTCGATCGTCGGATCGTGCGAGACTAGATGTACAAGGTATGGCCCTCTCATATGAATTTATTGTTTACATATTTCATGGCCCTCAGTAACATTCTGTCGCAGATATACTGCCGTTCATGCATTCCGGAAACTTTACTTGAAGAATGCGTATTTATTCATATAATCCTGCCCTATATTTCACAATATTAACTATCTACCAACATTTCCCAGATACCACGGGGTTTAGAGCTGGTTATCAATCTGCTGATATCTTCAATTCGGCGATGCCGTTCACGTAATTAGACAAATCGACTGCCTTCTAATTCATCTGGAGGTGTGATAACCGGACATAAGATTTCATTGACATCATTTCTCGACATAAGCTTCCAATGTGTCCACCAATCTCATCCTGACATACATTGGAAGGTTATAATACCAACAATTTTGTTCATTAACCGACACATTCTATTTAAGGATGACTTCGAGTAGTGATTAGTATTAGTAACGATATTTCATACTTTCAGAGAATGCACATAGGTTTTTCGATGAAGTAATTCTTATTTACCTTTGGAAATCCCGTGTACACAGTTTAGACTCGTTAATGTTCTTCTGTTACGTAATTCACTATATAAGGTATATTTAGTTATATCCTTATATGCCATTCACCTCGCAAATTTCTGTGAGAGAACACATGAAGACATCTGCCTGGTGTCTGTAGCAGTTAGAACAGCTGTATTTATTAATGGTTTCGAAGAGAACAGTTGTGAACTCGGAAGTGATTTAAAGCACTATCCCTGAATTTATCTTCATATTAATGTTGTTTGAGGCATCTGTCCATAGACTGGTTTGATGCAGTTCTCCCCATGCTACCCTACCCTGTGCTAAGCTTTTCATTTCTAACGTAACAACTGCATCATACTGCTCTAATCTCCTTGTCATATTCATACCGTACCGTTATTACCAACTACACTTCCCTCAAAAACCAACTGTACAAGTCCTGTGTGTGTTAAGATGTGTCCTATCATTCTATCCCTTCTTCTCGTCAAATTTAGCCAAATCGATCTCCTCTCACCAATTCGATTCAGTATCACTTCATTCGTAATTTGATCTATCCCTCTCACCTTCTGCGTTCTTCTGTAACACCACATTTCCAAAGTTTCTATTCTCTTTCTTTCTGAGCTTGCTATCGTCTATGTTTCACTTCCATACAATTCAACGCCCGGGACGGAGGTCTTCAAAAACATCTTCCTAATTCCAGTTTCAATGTTTGAAGTGAGCACATTTCTTTTCCTAAGAAAGGACTTCTTTGCTTGTGCTAGTCTGCATTTTATGTTCTCCTTACTTCTGCCATCGTTAGTTATTTTACTACCCAAGTAACAATATTAACCTACTTCTTTTGAGACTTCATTTTCTAATCTGATATTTGCTGCATCACCTGACTTTCTTCGACTTTAATGTTTCAAATCTAAACAGTAAAATATTCACCAACCCACCATAAAATTCAATTTGTCTGTAGTGTAGTTCAGGCATTATTATCTATAGTTTATATGTTAGAAGTAATGCATAGTACATGAAAGTGTATGCGTTGTAAAATTGTTATGGAATTCTGGATGAATGTTTTGCGAAGTACTTCCCAAGCACCTCATCGTAAATAAGCACTTTTCTTTATTCAACATTTATGAGCATGGTGTTGTCGGACTGGTTATGAGTGATAGAGCGAGCGCCTGTCCCTGGAGGCCGATCTGTCTCCTACACCCTTCTATCCCATCCCGCTAATCGAATCTCAAAGTGGTGGCGCAGTAGCAGAAGTGCTTCTATTGGTCTAATTTCGTAAGTTGAGACATGACAATCAAGCGACCGTGATGTGTGTCCAAAAGACGCTATTTCCACCCTAAGGAAGTTGCAGAAAAACTGAAGGAAACATTCTAATAAAGGGCAGATCCACAATTGGACCTACAATTTGGGGAATGACGGGGAGGTTTTAGAAAGGGTAGGTTATGAACAAATACTAAACCTCAAAATGTTATGGGGTACCAAGAACCAAAGGCAAAGACGTACGTAATCTCCTTGATTGATTCCAAAAATGTCATATGATTCGATTGGTAGGAAATATCTTTTATCAGTCCTGGAGGAAAAGGGTTTCGATAAGAAAACAACTAATATCACAAACGGGACTATTAAAAATAAGTTTCCGAAAGTCAAGTTCATGGGTGAACTATCAGATTCTTTCAAAACAAGAACGGGAGTACGACAGGGGGGTTGGACTCTCACCCTTGTTGTTCAACTGTGCGCTTGAGTAACTAGTTACAGAATGGAATAAAAATATAAAGAGTGGAATTAGACTGGGTTGCAAAAATAACAATCTTAAAATCAATTGTATTGCTTTCGGAGATGATATGACCTTGTTTGCTGTAACAGTGGAGAAAGCAAGCGAGAAAGTCCTTGAACTTGAGAAACAAGCAGCTAAAATAGGTCTTCGCATCTCATTCGTAAAACTAAAATCATGACAAACAACGAACACCCACATAAACACCTCGGAGTCTAAGAAGAAAGATTGAAATAGTAAAAGAATCCAAATATCTCGGAGAATGGATTAGTTGGAATGCTGTGGAATCCAAAGCAATGTAATTCAGGAAAAATAATATTGAAGTGGCCTTCCAACTAACGAAGAAATGAAATGGCGTATGGCTTTCAGTGCCGGGAGTGTCCGAGGACATGTTCGGCTCGTCAGGTGCAAGTCTTTTGATTTGACTCCCGTGGGCGACCGGCGCGTCCTGATGAGGATGAGATGATGATGAAGACGACATATACACCCAGTCTCCATGCCAGCGAAATCAACCAATGATGGTTTATATTCTAACCATTTAGCCACGCAGCCGGACTCCAACTAACGAAAGATACATACAACAAGAAATCCCTTTCATGTGGGTCTCAAATTAAACATTTTAAAACAGTGATTAAACCACAAGCACTATACGCAGCAGAAACATCATACATGAGTTCCAAAGAAAAGATGGAGAAACTCGAGATAAAAGAAAGGAAAATTATAAGAAATATCATAGGACCAAACTTTCAGGATAATAATATACATCAAGAATGAAACACTCTGTAAGAAAATTGAAAAACTCTCAGGTACTGTGCGAAAATGAAGGATATTTTTTTTACGATCACCTTCTCAGAATGAACTCTAAAAGATTAAGCAAACAAATCTTTGACTTTTTCCGTAACCGGAAAACAAAACACAACTGGTTTAAAGAAAAAAGTCCTACTCGGATTAAAAATTACGGAAATTTCACTATTCGATCGAACAGCTAAAGTAATAACTAAAGACAAAAATATAAAGTTCGAAGACAAATCTACATTAAAAGCTAAGCCTATTATCTCGGAAGGTGATAGGAAATGAAGATTAGAAAGAATGAAGAAATACTGGGCACTGAGGAAAAGTATAACACACAGAGAAATGATTGATTCAACGTACCCCAAAGAGGGTGAAACGAAAAGAGGAGAAGGCGCATGGAATGTGATTGGGTATGGTACTACTATTAAAGAATCGCATCTTTCTGGTCACGATTGATCATAACTTTCAAGAGTATTCAACTACTCCATGCATGTGGACGAAATATTTGAAGTGGAAATAGGCCTAGGACCTTTTGAACAGACGCTCCTGAACTACAGCATGATGTTGTCAGTGAGGGTGCCCACGTCATTAGCTAATATATAAATATTACATGTTATAAATAAACAGATCCCGTGCCACATACATCTTATTTTCGGCCTTCATTCATATCCTAAAAGCAAAGCCTTGTCGCTGCAACCACATTTGTCTATCCTCTGCTGAGCGTTTCAGGTCAACATACTTTTTCTTTTCAAATTCAGCCTGTCCATCACGGAATCCAGATACTTCTTCCTCCGCCTTCCTCTTCCCTTCTTACCCAGAACTTTTCCTTCCAGCATAGTCGTGAGGAATGTGGTATGTTGAAGTGTGTGGCCACGGAATTTGGTTTTCCTCTTTTCTACAGTGTTGATCAGTTCCCTTGTTTCGTTTATTTCCTTAAGAACCCTATTGATTGACTTTTTCTCTGTCCAACTAATTTTCAGCATCCTCCTCCATATCCACATTTCCATTGCTTCCAGTCGTATTTTTATATCCTGATTTGCTAAGACCCTTGTTTATCAACCATACAACAAAAAATTTCACACAAACATTTTGGAAAATACTTTCCTAATTTTAATGTTCCTGTTTGTCAAAAGCTGTTGCTTGTTACTGAAGGCTTGTTTAGCTAGAGCAATCATCCTCCTGATTTCTGTGGTGCAACTGTTGTCCTGAGTGATAATGCTTCCCAAGTAGAAAAATTGACTTACTTGTACATTTTCATCGCCTACCCTAATGTTTATTGGTATTTCCTCAGTTGATTTCTTGACAACTAATACTTTTGTTTTTTCGAGGTGTTGTTTCAGTTTTGATTCTTGTAGAGCTGTTGTTAAAACTCGTAGCATTTTACTTATTTCCCTCTCTGAATCTGCAATTAATGCAATGTCATCGGCAAACCTTATACAATGGATTTGTTGTCCGTTAATTTTGATTCCTTTGGTTTTTATTTTTTTTGCTTAAGTTTTGATATGGCCTCTTCAATGAACATGTTGAATAAAAAATGGAGATAACGCACAACCTTGTCTCACTCCCCTTCTAGTGGATGCTGTCTTAACATTACCATTGATTTCTATTGCTGTAAAAAAAAATGAGTACCGAGCTCGATAGCTGCAGTCGCTTAAGTGCGGCCAGTATCCAGTATTCGGGAGATAGTAGGTTCGAACCCCACTTTCGGCAGCCTTGAAAATGGTTTTCCGTGGTTTCCCATTTTCACACCAGGCAAATGCTGGGGCTGTACCTTAATTAAGGCCACGGCCGCTTCCTTCCCACTCCTAGCTCCTTCCTGTCCCATCGTCGCCGTAAGACCTATCTGTGTCGGTGCGACGTAAAACAACTAGCAAAAAAAAAAAAAAAGAGTTTTCTGTCCCTCCAGTCCAGTCCTATATTCTTCATGTTCCTAGAGTTGTTTCCAGTTTACTTTGTCAAAGGATTTCTCCATATCCACAAAGGCAATGTATGTTTTCCTGTGTACACTCAGTCTTCTTTCTAGAATAATTCTTAATGCTAGAAGAGCTTCTCTTGTTCCCTTCCTGTTGTATAACCAAACTGATCTTGCAATGTATATTGTTCAATTTTCTTTTTAATCCTGTTTTTAATTACATTAAGCAGTATTTTGGATGCGTGCGATAGCAGTGTTAGTGTTCTATAGTTGGAACAGTCGGTAGCATTTCCTATCTTTGGTAAGGTAACTTTCATACTTTTAGTAAAGTCTCCAGCAATTTCACAATTGTAATAGCATCTTGCAATGATATTATACAGTTGTTGTTTCATTCTTTCTCCTATTCCCTTAAGAAGTTCTGATGGTATGTCGTCCGGTCCAGTTGCTTTCTTGTCCTTTAATCGTTTTAGTGCTAGGCCAAATTCTTCCGATGTGATTATTGGGCCTATATTGTATTCTTCCACCATATATTCAGGTTCAAGATAGTCTGGAATTAGCCATTACTTCTTCATCCCAGTACAAGTCTTCAGGATATTCCTTCCAACGCTCTGCGATATCTTCACTATCGATAATTAGTCACCCATTCTTATCCTTTATAACTGAACTTCTTGTTTTGGGTTTATATTGGAGTGATTTGATCATGCCATATGCTCTATCTGTTCTTCGTCCTATTATATCATTCTCTATAGTCTGCGTAATTTTCTTCATCCATACTACTTTGCCTCCCTACATTGTGTCACAATGAGATTCTTTGTTTTTCTGTACTGGCCTTGGCTTGATAATATCACTTCTGTAGATTTCGAAGTATTGCATGATCAGCGTGACAAAATTCTTAGCGGAGTTGCTTGTCTTCCGAGAACGGGCACAATTTGTAACTTCATTGAAAATGTATATTTCTGTCATCAATGAAGTGAAAAATTATTCACGAAGTGTGTCATACCATGTTTAATAATACCATACAATACTAGTGGTACTGTATATGGGATCGGGATGAGGTGATAAAAACAAAACGACACGTTTTACGGCCGGATGCCCTTCCCGACGCCAAACTTAGTTAAGTAGCTAATAAATATGAAATAAATGATGGTGAGTGAAATTGGGTAAGGAGGTGGAAGACATCGGCTATGGACTATGAATAGGAATTGTCTCGACATTTGCCCCGGTGTGACAGTGCGAAACCACAGAAAACCATTCTCAGAACAGCTGACGGTGGGGTTCGAAACACTCGTCTCCGGAATACAGACCTTGGCTCGTTATCCGTAGTGCGCTAACATGCGACATATTACCAACGGGACGGACTGTGTGAGATTATTAATAAACATGTAAACCAAGTGCATCACGTTCTTCAACAAATTAGAGGGCCAAATATATTCAGCTCATATTAATGTATCATATTGATTATATATTATCGTCGCCATAAGACCTATTTGTGCCGGTGCGACGTAATGCAAATTCTAAAAAAGTGAAAATTATTATTTAATCCGTTTACATTCCAGGGTTTCAGCTCTTGTACCACTTTCAAATTTCGTAACACAGCCGGAAATCGATCCAGGACCTCCGGAGGTGGCAGCTAATCATACTAACCACTACAGTACACTACAGAGGTGGACTGCATGAAATTTAAACAGTAAATATTCACTAACCCAGGTTGAAATTCGATTTGTCTGTGATGTAGTGAGCTAGCCGTGTGATTAATGTCGTGTAGCTGTGAGCTTGCATCTGGGAGTTAGTACGTTCGAATCCCACGGTCGGGAGCCCTGAAGATGGTTTTCCGTGGTTTCCCATTTTCACACCAGGCAAATGCTTGGGCTGTACCTTAATTAAGGCCACGGCTGCTTCCTTCCAATTCTCAGGCCTTTCTTATCCCATCGCCGCCATAAGACCTATATGTGCCGGTGCGACGTAAAGCTACTAGAAAAAAGTGGCAATTCTTTCATCACATTTCCGATACTCCGGTGGGGTCGCAGTGTGTCTCACATGGGGACTTCGATCCATTTTAAGGCGGATACCCTTCCTGACGCGAACCGTATATGGAAGGACGTATTCAATATGAAAGACCGCTATGCTGATCATTTAATAGGGGAGTCGGACCCATGTTTTACATCCGATTAAACTAGTGTGTGCTGCAGTTTATTTAACACTTAGGTTATTCTGTAATTCCTGTTGCTAGAGCGTACGGCTTTGATATGAAGGTAGGTTACGCTGGCAGCTCAATTTCGTTTTCCTTGCACACATAACATAGTAAAATTAGTCTGCATTCCCTTGCTTAGAAACATTCTCTTCCCATATACCAATAGATTTGCGTGCACGAAATTCTTTCCACTGCTTCATATGAAATAGACTTTCAGAAATATATTGAAAAAAATAATAATTGGCATTAGGGTGTAAATTTCACGGAATCTTTTAATTAATTGAAAAATATTCTGCGTCGACCGGATGCTTCTAGGTTGTGATGGAACGCTTCCATCTCCCAATTAAATGCAAACACTGCAGGAGGAATGTTCTTACTGAACTGCATTCCTCTTTTGAATAAACTGAGGGAGAAATATTACGGTATGCGTTCACTTTGTTCCTGTAACAATTTCAATATTATTTGGCTTTTCATGCTAAATACTTTCCATCTCAGGTTTTCGAAGTAGCAGCGGTAACGGTTAAGATGCCAGGTGAAATTCTTCCTTTAAGATTTAGTATAACTGCAATATGTTCTAGAGCTACGTGAAGGTAAGAAATAATCTTCGACTCCTTTTATCAAGGTCCTAAAAACTATCACTGCTCAGAGAAGTACCGTACTTTTCTGTCGACTAAATTTATTAAGTCTAATGGCAATTACTTACAAATTTCACTCATGAACGTGTTCGAACACTGAGACCTATAGAGGAAGACACAAGACAGCTATCAAAGTTGAACACAAGACATACAATTATGGTAAGAATATTATAAAGTGATGATTCGAATTGACTCTTATATTCGCAGGGCACTGTCCAGCTCCGTCGCTTATTGGCTAGGGTTCCCGAGTTTGAATCCCTGCCTCATCGTTGATTTTAACCTTCATTAGTTAATTCTTCTGGCTCGAAGGCTGGGTACTTGTGCTATCTTAAGTGGTAGATTTCACCGTTGGTAGGGCTCATCCATACAGATGCGTAGGTTAATTCGAAAAACCTGCATACGCCTCCCCGGAGGCTACCAACCATTATTATTATTATTATTATTATTATTATTATTATTATTATTATTATTATTATTATTTAATGCTTTTACACTTCAGGGTTGGATTTTTCCTCTGACTCAGCGAGGGATCCCACCTCTACCGCCTCAAGGGCAGTATCGTCGAGCATGAGATACTTGGTCGGGGGATTAAAGCGAGGAGGAGGACCAGTATCTAACCCTTGTGGCGGATAGGAAGACTGGAAGGGATGGGCAAGGAACGGGAAAGGGAGCTGCCTTGGCCTTAAGTTAGGTACCATCACGTCCGCTTCCTTCCCTCTTCCTTGTCTATCCCTTCCAATTCTGCCATCCTCCACAAGACCCTATTCAGCATAGTAGGTGAGGCCGCCTAGGAGAGGTACTGGTCCTCTTTCCCAGTCTCATCCCCGATCAAATGCCTCATCTTCATGGACACTGCCCTTGAAGCGGTAGAGGTGAGATCCTTCGCTGAGTTCGAGGGCAAAGCCAACCCTGGACGGCAAACTGACTAAGAAAGAAAGAAAGAAAGAAAGAAAGAAAGAAAATGTAATAAAGAAAAATAAAATTATTTTCTCTCTTATAATAACGATTCACAGAGGATCACAATACCGTATGACTATAGTACTTTTGTTATTTTTGTTGTAGGTGGTGGTAAGAGACTCGGCCCGATCTTTTATACTCAGATGTAGTATACAATACCGCTAGTCCCCTGGTGTAGGGGTAGGGTGCCTGCCTCTTACTCGGAGGACCCGGGTTCGATTTCCGGCCAGGTCAGGGATTTTTACCTTGATCTGAGGGCTGCTTCGAGGTGAACTCAGCCTACGTGATATTATAATTGAGGAGCTATACGACGGTGATATAGTGGTCCCGGTCCAGAAAGCCAAGACTAACGGCCGAGAGGATTCATCGCGCTGACCACACGACACCTCGTAATCTTCAGGCCTTCGGGCCGGGCAGCGGTCGCTTGGTAGGCAAAGGCCTTTCAGGATTTTACTGCTATGGGATCAGTTAGTATACAATATCGCTTCACAGAAACGTTGGATGATTTGCCTAAATTGCCAAGCGTTAGACTATTAATTTATTTTATGGTCTTCCTTCTCTCTCATCCAGGACTATGTTATCAGATTCTACGGAACCAAGTTTAAAGTTTATACAATGACATTTGGAAAGTTTATTTCCAAAAGGTAGCAAATCCAAAAGTAAAATTTTACATGAGAGGGAAATCGTTCAGAGTGTAAAATTTCAAATGAAAATTAATTTGAGCACTTTTATCAATTTCATATAGAACAAATGCATTATAATACAAAGTATTTCTGTTAAAACGTTTAATAAATATTCAAGAAAAGGGAAAGTCTTAATACTTTCATTTGAAAATCATAAATTTCACTGCAGTCATCAGGACACTGAGTGTATTTAAATACATAATAATCAAAATTAAGTTATTTACAGTGAAGGCTCAGGTTAGTTGATTAGGTAAATACAATAATCGATCATAACAATTTAAATTAAACAACGTGTTCTGTTAGTGCTGGTCAGGTGCCCCGAAAATAGCTCCTTATTTACTGCATGGATACATTATGATTGTCCAATTCACATACTGGAATTTGGCACTTATTAGCATCAAACAACACATTTTACAAGATGTTTGACATGGATTTGGGACGTTTTGACAATTTATTTTTCGTTGATGAGACTCAATTCTTTCAAGTAATGTATTATGTAGTTCCACCTATTTAATACTTAATTATAATGATTATATTAAAAGTTAATTTTTAAACTTCTAGTGCATATTTCAGCCAGTTTGTGGCCATATTCAGCTAAAATCGGAACTGATTTCTTCCATATTATGGAGCTTCCTACCAACGTGTATTTTCCATCATCTTCTCAAATTTGTTTATTTTTTTGCATGAGGTCTTTTCTTTTAAAAAATTTACGAGTTGCTTTACGTCGCATCGGTACAGATATGTCTTGTGGCGACGATGGGATGTTTTACAATTTGTACATAGAGGAAATGTCACTTGGTTGCAACCGGCACCAGTTATTATAGAATATCTGTAAAAAGGAGCGAAAACTGACACCATAATATCACATCTTAGTTGAAAATGATACTTTCTTGATGTTTAGTGCATCTTAGATCGCATTATGCACTATTTTTGTAGCACACTTAACATATTTCACACATTTATTCAAGAAAAATATATAATGGCAACAAGGAGTAGGTGTAGTAACACTTTGTCAATTCAGTTTTGAACGAGCTATCTTTGCGCGAAAGCTATCAATTGTGCTGTTTGATATTTTTTCAAGCTTTATTTGAACAGTTTTCGATTTCATTTTGTTCGTATTTTTTCCTGTGTTGTAATCGAATAAATTATTTTAACCGAGACTTTGGTATCGGTT
Organism: Anabrus simplex; assembly: GCF_040414725.1. Lineage (NCBI taxonomy): Eukaryota > Metazoa > Arthropoda > Insecta > Orthoptera > Tettigoniidae > Anabrus > Anabrus simplex. The sequence goes on along the minus strand of NC_090273.1, from coordinate 57,813,288 downwards.
ACGGATTATAGTTTCGTAGTTAGTGTAATATGCAACCAATTTCAAGCACGGAGAACCAAGTGGTGTATGGTTTAGCAGCTTAGTCGTTAAACCACGGAGGCAGCCAAAGCAAAGTCACCTCCGTACAGGCCATGAAGGCCCTTGGAGGAGTGGAAGGTAAAGGCTTCCACCACTGTTAACCTCGGCACGTGATGGAGTAGAGTGGTTAGCTCTACGCCCGGCCGCCTTTGCCCCCAGGAATTAACCTGGTACTCATTTTTGGTGTAAGCTGAGTGAACCTCAGGGTCATATGCACCTCCGGAAGTGGAAATCTTGTTTCTTTAATATTACGACTTCCTGACTGGGATTGGAACCCACGTCCCTCCGGGTGAACCGGGCACGCCTTTACCGCCTCGGCCAGGCGCTCCTATCCAAACGAAACAAATTAAAATTATATTTTAATAATCCCTTTGTTTATATAATTTGACAATATATTGCATAATATCTACCTGCTGAAATTCAATTTACGGTTAGTTATTCGTAGATTTTAAATTTTATTTCAGGGGGCCAAAACTGCTTTCGAGGTGGGCGTGTTTCACATTCCTTACGTGCCTGTCAATGGCTAGGAATGGGAAGAAAATGGCCGTGCCCCTAATAAAGGCACAGTCCCAGCTTGGTCTTATTTAGCGTCTTATTCATTCATGACCATTTTCATTTTCTAATCTAATTTGTACACCGCTACACATCGACTTCAGTTTATTAATAAGCTCTCTAGTGTCTTGTACGGCCACAATACGCTCCAAATGTCTAGTTTACTGCCTTTCTCCGTTACATAAAGAAAGAATTCATTAATTTCCAGGAGTTTTCTGTGGTCTAAGTGAAGAGCTGTGCATGTTGCTAAGGTCAAGTTTCATTCATAATTTTGTACAAGACCGCGTTAGTACTCCAGAAGATTTGACTTACAAAATATTCACGCTTCGTTAAAATCTCATTTTTCGACTGACAAGGACATAACCTTTCTGGCTGCTAAAGTGAAAGAAATTTATGTATCCTGACTGAGTAAGTTATGAATGGAAGCTATGTTCGTAGACCTCTGATGTAAGAGCTCATTACATGCTTCTTTGCATCCTTGGATGTGTCTTGAAAGAAGGACAGTTTTGTCTTAGATCATCGCGTGTGCAGATGTTTGACCTTCATCAAATCGTGCATGAATTGTTGACACCGAAGTAGTTTATGCATGATAGTGATGGCTGTTGGTTTAAGATACTGAACAGTGAGACAGTAGGTCCCTTTTCAACAGTGAAGGATACATAGGCTGCTATAACAATAAAGGTGGTGGTAATGATTGTTTAAAGAGGAAGTACAACTGCGCAACCATCCTCTAAATTTTTAACATTAACCATGTTTGCGAAATTAATAACTGGTTCGATAAAAGGCAGTTCGGGTTTAGGAAAGGTTATTCCACTCAAGCTCAACTTTTAGAATTCCAGCAATATGTAGCAGATATCTTGGATTTAGGAGGTCAAATGGACTCTATTGCAATTAACCTATCTAAGGCATTTGAGAAGGTAAATTATTATTAGCGTATGGTAACGTACACAAAAAATACAAATATTAAATATAGAGCACAAAATATTATATACATGATTACAAGATAAACACATAGCATTGAAAACAATCGAGCAAGCAAAAGGGTTCAAAGAGTTAGATCTAAGTTCTCTAGCCATTGTATGGCCTCAGAAGAAGCCAACACAAAGTCCTGGCTGGATCCAGCGAATGCCCTTCCAATGCATTAGGAGACAATATGGTTGATGGTCTGCTTAAATGCACCACAGTCACAGGCTGGAGATGATCTCATACCCCATTTAAACAACATTGATCCACATCTCCCCTAGTTAGTACGTACTCTGTTGAGGGCTACCCATGTCTTGCGGGGCAAATCAAAGCCAGCTGGAAGATTCTTATAATTGAACAGTGTCTGCCATTGAATCGGAGCTACGCTGTTCCACTCTTGTTGCCAATCAATTTTTCGGATTGAAATCCCTCCTAACAAGTTTCTGAGAAGGTAAATCATGAGAGATTACTGAAAAAAAAATTAAGGGGTGTTGGACTAGACTAAAGAGTGACTGAATGGGTTTCTATATTTCTTGAAAAAAGAACTCAGAAAATTAAAGTAGGTTAAGCTTTATCTGATCCTGCAATCATTAAGAGAGGAATTCCTCAAGGCGGTGTTATTGGACCTTTATGTTTTCTTATACGGTATGTACAAATGATATGAGTAAGGAAGTGAAATCAGAGATAGGCCTAAGGATTTTTGTTGATGGTGTTATTCTGTATAGAGGAATAAATAAGAGTCAAGGTCGTGAGCAATTGTAAAAAGACCTCAAGAATATTGTGAGATGGACAGCAGGCAATGGTATGATGATAAACGGTGTAAACATTAAGTTGTGCGTTTCCCCAATAGTGAAAGACCACTCAGTTTTAATTACTGCGTTGATGCGTTGAAAGTTCGTTATGGGAATCGCAGGGGCAGTGTCCTGGAGCTTCAGACTCTGGGTCACCTGCTATGCTGAACAGGGGGCCTTGTGAGGGGATGGGAAGATTTTTTTTTTTTTTTTGCTAGGGGTTTTACGTCGCACCGACACAGATAGGTCTTATGGCGACGATGGGACAGGAAAGGCCTAGGAATTGGAAGGAAGCGGCCGTGGCCTTAATTAAGGTACAGCCCCAGCATTTGCCTGGTGTGAAAATGGGAAACCACGGAAAACCATTTTCAGGGCTGCCGATAGTGGGATTCGAACCTACTATCTCCCGGATGCAAGCTCACAGCCGCGCGCCTCTACGCGCACGATGGGATGGGAAGATTGGAAGGGATAGACAAGGAAGAGGGAAGCGGCCGTGGCCTTAAGTTAGGTACCATCCCGGCATTTACTTGGAGGAGAAGTGGGATATCACGGAAAACCACTTCCAGGATGGCTGAGGTGGAAATCGAACCCATCTCTACTCAGTTGACCTCCCGAGGCTGAGTGGACCCCGTTCCAGCCCTTATACAACTTTTCAAATTTTATGGCAGAGCCGTAATATAGGTCGAGCTTACTACTAGCTTAATATTACAACACCGTCTTACACAAATTCACACGCACCTTAAGTGTTTCAGTGCCAGACGAGTTGGCCGTGCGGTTAGGGGCGCGCATCGGTGAGCTTGCACCCGTGAGATAGTGGGTTCGAACCTCACTGTCGACAGCCTTGAAGATCGTTTTTAGTGTTTTTCCATTTTCACACCAGGCAAATGTTGGGGCTGCACCTTAATTAAGACCACGGCCGCTTCCTTCCCACTCCTAGCCCTTTCCTATCCCATCGTCGCCATAAGACCTGTCTGTGTCGGAGCGATCTAAAGTTACTAGCAAAAAAAAAAAGAAGAAGGAAAGAGAAAAGTATTTTAAAATTGTATACTATGACACAGTAGGGTGAGCGGTCCGATTACTAACTATTATCTTAGCATTGTAAATACAGCATGTTCATATACAAATCCACATATACCTTAAATAATTCAAATGGCTTAATACTAACATTTACAATGGGTTGAGCGTTGCATTAATAGTCTATATGACATCTTCTTCTTGCTTTCGAATTTGACCAACTGTGGACCGCGTGAAACTTAATGCTTTCTGGCCAGTCTTCTTCTTTTCTCTTTCCAGAACTACTTCTTTCGTTCACTCCTTATTTTGCTCTGCTCCTCAGATATTACAAATTTGGGCCTGTTTTTCCGCTGCTCTTCATGAAATTTGTGGTTATCTACTCGAGTTCTGAACTTCTTTCTGTTGAGGATCAACTCTGGTGTTATTTTAATTTCTTCTGCGTCCTTCTTAACCTCCTCCACCCATTTCGTTGTCCTCCTCAATCCAATTATATATCGTCGCTGCCGGGACGAAACCTCCTATGTGAAATATTTTAGCTTAGAACTTTGACCGTTAAGGTTCTGTCATCTAAGGTGCAATATTGTGTGCATATTGCCAAGGCATTCTCGCTCTTCATAACGAATATGCTGCGGTTCAGTTTATATCGGAAAATATTATCACATAGGAGGTTTTGTCCCAGCAACGACGATATTTAAATATTCTTTTAGTCAGGCGGTTGTCATTCATTCTGACGAGATGTCCGTAGAATTTCAGTCTTCGTTTTCGCATTGTGTCCGTAATCTTTTCAGAATACTTGTAGAAGTCCTAATTTCTCCTTTTCCACCATGCCCCATCTGTCGTTTTCTGAGATCCAAGAATTTTCCTCAGAATTTTCCTTTCTTTCTTCTCAATTTCTTTGAGTTCCCCTTTTTTAAATTTAAGATAAGGCATTCTGAACCGTATAGCCTCTCTGGTTTTACAACAGCGTTGTAGTGTTTAATTTTGGCTTTGTAGGACATTGCCCGTTTATTGTACCTGTTCTGCGTCAGTCTGTAGGCCATTTCCAATTTTCTAGCTCTTTCCTTGTTTGCCTCCTTGTCTAGTCCATTGGGTTGGATCAGTTCTCCCAATTACTTAAATGTTTCTACTCTTCTAACCTTTCCGCACTTCACTTCCATGCTTTTCTCTCCATGATGTCGGTACTCCATGTACTTCGTCTTTTCGTAGGAGACATCATTACGTAGAAATTTGCTGACAGTTTACAGAATCCTGGAGTTTATTCTTGAAGCATGTTACATTTTTGGGAAAGGGCTCTAAGACAGCTGCAGGTGATGCATTCCAATAATCATTTCTCCGATTCACAAACGAATTCACGGTGTTCTTAAAACTGTATTGTATGTGTCCAGCCTTCGTATCTTGCTGGACGGGGTTGGGTATGTAAGGAATCTTTATAGCGAGCTTTTAGGACCGGATACCCTTTCTGATGTCAACCTCATCAGATGAGTTAATGAGAAGAAATGAGTGATGCCATATGTAATAGGAAGGCAGAGGGTTCAGCTCGATGCCGGCACATAGCCTACTTCAAGAGACGGAATATTATTACTGTCAAGAATCTGTAAATTAAGTACAAAATTGTTTCAGAGATAGAAAATAACTAACCAAAACATTTACCTACAGACGGTGTTACTGCATGCAACCTTATCAACATTTCCCACAGGCTTGCAGACATTAACACTCGTGAGGTCGTGGGTGCGACTGTGTCAAACGTGTGGATTTGGCCCTTTTTTACTACCGGATTTGTCCTTGCTGACGCCAACCCTATGTGGAGGGATGCAAACACTATTGCGTGTTTCTGTGGTGGTTGGTAGTCTACTGTGTTGTCTGAACATGAAGAGGAAAGTGTTAGAACAAACACAAAAACCCAATCCCCGAGCCAGAAGAATTAATTCTCATACAAATCCACGACTTGGCCAGGAATCGAACCTGGTACCCTCTGACCCGCGGACCATTCAGCCATTGACTCGGCCGGACTCGCAGACTTTTGTTCATATCCTATACATTTTTGAGTGAAGAGCCTCCTCTTTATCTACAATTTAAACCATATAAACTACTGTATCTCTGTGGTGTAGAGGTTAGTGTGATTTGCTGCCATCCGCGGAGGACCGTGTTCGATTCCCAGCTCTGTCACGAAATTTGAAAAATGGTATGAGGACTGGAACGGTATCCACTAAGCCTCGGGAGGCCAAAAGAGTAGAGGGGAATTCGATTTACTCCCCAGCCAAGTGGATTTCCATGGTTTCTCAATTATCCTGCAGGCAAATGCCGGGATGGTATCTAACATAAGGCGACGGACGCTTCCTTTCCTCTTTCTTGTCTATCCCTTTCAATCTTCCCATCCCTCATAAGGCCCCTGTCTGGCATAGTGAGACCGCCTTGGCGAGTTACAGGTCGTCCTTCCCAGTCGTATTCCCGACCAAATATCTCACGCTCCAGCACACTACCCTTGAGGCGGTAGAGGTGGGATCATTCGCGGAGTAGGAAAAAAACTCTGGAGGGTAAACAGATTAAATAAATATTAAATATCACTCATACACTTTTCGGTCCATTTACTGTCTTATCCCCATTTTCCTCTGAAGTCTTCAAGCATAAAATTATGTTCCTATAGTTCGCATTTCAGGTAAAATTGAAAGTCCAGTAGCTGTAATTATGATATCAACAGTAATAACTGAAAACATGCTTCCTCTTCAATTTCAGAGTATCTGAGAGGATCTAAGTACATCGATGTTATCCAGAAATCTTATACGTAGGTTTTGATTTCTCTCTCAGTCTGCGTGCTTGTTTTCATCTCACTGTCGTCGACTGCTGTCTACAACTCTCGGAGTGGCACGCGTCAGACGGCGCCAGGCCATGAAGTGTGTGTGTACACCACATTTCGACACTTGTTCGATATACAAGAAATGTATAGTCTACCTCTTTGTCACTGCCGCTCAAAACTTTATTTTTACCGCTCTCAAATGGCTGCAGACCTACTATTCTGAAGGAAGACTTTTAACTCATAATATCTTGAAATGAGAATGACGTAGCTTTTGAACAAATGGTGTCTCAACTTAAGATAGCTCCGTGGAGCCCTACCTGAGTCTAGATATTGTTCAGGATACCAATTTGCATCAGTCTTTTCCTATTTCCTTTGGCCAACTCTTATTAACATGGATATGTATTTGTGTTGTGGGTCTATCTGGAATTAGAGTCAATTTCTCTACACCATTGTAACCATGGCAACCAGTGATCGTCTACGTATACTACAAGATATTTGATAAGTCACTCCCTATTTTCAAATTATTGTAACATTGTATCAGATTTTATTGAACGAAGGCATTACACGCGCAGGACCCCAAGATTTTGTTTGACATGACATTTCTTTGTTGCAAGGGAAATATCGCGCGTAAGATAATTGAGGTCCGTCTCTGAGGTATAGTGGTTAGTGCGATTAGCTGCCACTCCCACAGTCCCGGCTTCAATTCCCGGCTCTGCCAAGAAATTTGTGAAGTGGTACGAGGGCTGCAACGGGATCAACTGAGGAAAGGAGGGTTCAATTCGAACCTCAGCCATCCTCGAAGTTGTGTTCCGTGATTCTCCACTTCTCCTTCAGGCAAATGTCCGAGTGGTACCTAACTTAAAGCCACGACCGCTTCCTTTCCTCTTCCTTGTCTATCCTTTCCAATTTTCCCAACTCTCCCATAAGACACCTAGTAAGCATAGCAGGTGAGGCCGCCCGGGCGAGGTACTGGTCTTTTTCTCGGGTTCTATATCCCCGACCCATAGTCTCACGCTCCATAACACTGCCCTCGAGGCTGTACAGGTGGGATCCCTCGCTCAGTTCGAGGGAAAAATCAACCCTAGACAGTAAACGGATTAAGAAAACAGAAATAAAGTTAATTGTAGAAGAGATAGCCAAGATCTGTGATACGCATTAAAACGCGGTGGAAGGACGAACGTATTGATGTGACGTTACATGGAAAAAACTAAGAAATTGTCATCGGAAGCTGCTAACAACAGACAGTGTCTCTTATGCGAAGGGATGAAGGAAGACCGTGAACATTGAGAACAGATGCTAATGTTGCTTCGACAGTGAGATGTTTACCAGGATTCCATACACGTCATTGCGTCAGACGACTCGTGAAAGTGGTCCAGCCGTTCATGAGTTTACAGTCATTCTCAAAATGGATCTCTCTTGGGGGCTGGAAGCCACATTACGTCCAGGAGAGTGTTCGCTGAAATATCCTTGGAATAGTATAATGATTGCCTGGAACTGTTTGACAATGTGCTATCGTCAGATGAGGCTGTGTTTTACGTCGGCGTTTTGTAAACAGATATGACTGTTAATGGGCGAGTGAGAATCCGTATATTTGTGTTTAAAAGGCGTAGGGATGTCGGAAGGTGACAGTGTGGTGCGGAATCACATCGTCTTCCATTGTTGATTCGTTCTTTCTCCATGCATCAATGAATGGCGAAAGGAATCTGGAGATGATGCAAGATCGTGCGCGGCATTTCACGAAACGTCACTTTATGCACTATGGTGTACCCCCACATTTCGCAAATGCACTGCAGTGCACTGCACGCCTGGACTGAACTGAGGGAGCAGAGGAAACAAACAGCACTGGCACCATCTCAAGGTCAAGAAGACCTGCCAACTGCACGGAGCCAAACTTGGAGAGTTGATGAATCACATACCATAAACTAGAATAGTGTATGTCACTTTGTACAGATTCTAGGGCACATTAAAACTGGGGAGTCCTTTTTCAAACACCCCGTATATTTCGACATGAGTTTCATAATAATTGCCTCAAGAGTTCTGCCGGACACTTCGTATGGTGCAAGGCTGAGTAGCTCAGGCAGTAGGGGGCTGGCCTCAAGAGCTCAAGTTACCCGGTTCGAGCCCTCTCCAAACCAGTGGTATTTGAAGGTGCTCAAATATGTCTGTCTCTCGCCAGTATATTTACCGGAACATAAAATAACTCCTGTGTGACAGAATTCCGGCACCTCGGTTTCCCTGGAAGCCCTAAAATAGTTACTAGTACGTAAAACAAAATAACAACATTACTATTATTACTTCGTACATTAGAAATCTTTGCTGCAATTTCAAGAGTTTCCTGTTAATTACTATTCTCAAATGCAATTAATGTATTTATATGTATTCTTCTTTAACAAGTTGCTTTAAGTCGCACCGACCCAGATAGATCTTATGGCGACGATAGGATAAGATAGATCTAGGAGTCAAAGGGAAGACATCGTTGCCTATACAGCTCCAGCATTTGCGTGGTGCAAAAAATGGGAAAACGTGGGAAACCCTATTCAGGGCTGCCAATAGTGGGGTTCGAACCCACTATCTTACGAAAGCAAGCTCACAGCTGTGAGCCCCTAACCGCACGGCCAATTCGCTCGGCAAATCCAAATAGGTAAAAATCTCACAAGTAAACCGTTAAACTCTTCATCTCCGTATTCAGCTCGAATATTTGGCGCTTGAGTTTGCAAACTAGCGTTCAAATGGAGTGTTATCTCCACCATAACTTTAGAGAAGAGCTAAAACATTTCATTCTTATAAAAAATGGAGTCTCTTCTCCGTTTGGCGTGGTGCTCCCAATTAAAGCCAGCAATACTGGAGACGCTCGTGCACGTTTTTAGTTTCATATCACATCTGGAACTCTTTATTTAAACTAAGCAGATAGGCATCACCATGACTTCCTTCGTGGGTTAGTAATATCTGTTTGTACTCTGTAACGAGATCCATTCATCAAAGTCTCTCTCTCTTTCATCTCGGCGAAATTAAGAATGACAGTTTTAATTGTATTAGATCACGTATTTAAGACTGCGTTTGACCAGACTGGTATTTAATTACATTTATATAACAAGGTTGTTGCTGTTGTTTATTTTATAGTCTTGGAACATCACCGTCAATAGCCTCATTTGAAGCATAAAGATCTTAAAGAATGGAATTGTGCTAACACTTATCTACTGAGGTGTGGTGCTAGGTATTTCGATGTAACTTCTGCTCCTCAAAAGAATTCCAGATCACATAGAGGCAAAAGATTGTTCCGCAGTATGTTAATGTCCTTTACAGGGAGATTATGGTTTTGAGTAGATTTTATAATATTCTTGAAGAGATAATGTAATTACTTTGGAGTAAATAATGTACCTACTAATAGTTTCTCAATTAAATTAAAGAAATCAACATGATAACGAAATTACTGTAAACTAAATATTAAGAGATCCATTCATACATATAGCCCTATAACATGTTTGCACATGATAGGGGGTTTGGATGATTGTAACCTTGAGCATATGATCAGCGAACCTATCGAATTGCTACGATTTATATTAAACTAGCTGTAGTACTCGGCGTTGCCCGGATAGTTTCTGAATATTTACCTTTAAGATTGGCATTACCAGTTAGTCATGTGTGATGTGAATTTTTATAGAATTCCTTTTTGATTTGCAGATTGATATGTTACGATCCATTATGTAGTTTTAGAATTATTTAGATGTGTTCGATTTCAAGTTTTAGATTATTTAATTTTCGTGTAAAACTTCGTTCTTATGTAAGCTCGAATCGACTGGGAAGTATTTGATCCTGTCAAGAATTAATAAGTGATAATTATATGTACACTGACTGACAGAGCAAATGCAACACCAAGAAGGAGAGGTCAGAACTTTATGCCAATTGCAGGGTAGACTGACGTCACTGAGGTATGCTCATGATGTGAAATGCGCCGCTGTGCTGCGCACGTAGCGAACGATAAATGGGACACGGCGTTGGCGAATGGCCCACTTCGTACCGTGATTTCTCAGCCGACAGTCATTGTAGAACGTGTTGTCGTGTGCCACAGGACACGTGTATAGCTAAGAATGCCAGGCCGCCGTCAACGGAGGCATTTCCAGCAGACAGACGACTTTACGAGGGGTATGGTGATCGGGCTCAGAAGGGCAGGTTGGTCGCTTCGTCAAATCGCAGCCGATACCCATAGGGATGTGTCCACGGTGCAGCGCCTGTGGCGAAGATAGTTGGCGCAGGGACATGTGGCACGTGCGAGGGGTCCAGGCGCAGCCCGAGTGACGTCAGCACGCGAGGATCGGCGCATCCGCCGCCAAGCGGTGGCAGCCCCGCACGCCACGTCAACCGCCATTCTTCAGCATGTACAAGACACCCTGGCTGTTCCAATATCGACCAGAACAATTTCCCGTCGATTGGTTGAAGGAGGCCTGCACTCCCGGCGTCCGCTCAGAAGACTACCATTGACTCCACAGCATAAACGTGCACGCCTGGCATGGTGCCGGGCTACAGCGACTTGGATGAGGGAATGGCGGAACGTCGTGTTCTCCGATGAGTCACGCTTCTGTTCTGTCAGTGATAGTCACCGCAGACGAGTGTGGCGTCGGCGTGGAGAAAGGTCAAATTCGGCAGTAACTGTGGAGCGCCCTACCGCTAGACAACGCGGCATCATGGTTTGGGGCGCTATTGCGTATGATTCCACGTCACCTCTAGTGCGTATTCAAGGCACGTTAAATGCCCACCGCTACGTGCAGCATGTGCTGCGGCCGGTGGCACTCCCGTACCTTCAGGGGCTGCCCAATGCTTTGTTTCAGCAGGATAATGCCCGCCCACACACTGCTCGCATCTCCCAACAGGCTCTACGAGGTGTCCAGATGCTTCCGTGGCCAGCGTACTCTCCAGATCTCTCACCAATCGAACACGTGTGGGATCTCATTGGACGCCGTTTACAAACTCTGCCCCAGCCTCGTACGGACGACCAACTGTGGCAAATGGTTGACAGAGAATGGAGAACCATCCCTCAGGACACCATCCGCACTCTTATTGACTCTGTACCTCGACGTGTTTCTGCGTGCATCGCCGCTCGCGGTGGTCCTACATCCTACTGAGTCGATGCCGTGCGCATTGTGTAACCTGCATATCGGTTTGAAATAAACATCAATTATTCGTCCGTGCCGTCTCTGTTTTTTCCCCAACTTTCATCCCTTTCGAACCACTCCTTCTTGGTGTTGCATTTGCTCTGTCAGTCAGTGTATTTAGCCGTCGCACTATTGATACGATGTAGAGGATTTCAACTGTCAATGAGACTGTCCCACTCTCGCCCCCACCTCTAAGAGAGAAAACATCTGAATTGTCACCATTCATTTCAGTGATCCAGAAAACTGTAGATTCTACACTGTTTTAGATTATTTTTATATCTCACTCCCCCCTCACCCACACCCCAAAGGGGGCTGAACATGAACTTTAAAAAATTCGGAGTGTGACTATAAATTTCAGCGACCACGAAAACTATGGATTCGATATTATTCTAGATTATTTTTATACCACCCCCCTCGCCCGCTGCCCATAAGGGTGCTAAGGATGTCTTACCCCCACGCGGTTTGTCTCCTGATACTAACTGAGAAGTGCACCAAGTTTGGTGAAATTGCTCCAGTGGTTTAGGAGGAAATGTGTCATTTACACACCGACACACACACACCGACACACACACACCGACACACACACACACACACACACACACACACACACACACACACACACACACACACACACACACACGCACGCACACACATTCATCCATTTTCATATTTAGGAAGAAGAAGAAGAAGATAATATTTTTATATATAGTTTTTCGATTATTTTTATATCTCACCCCCTTCGCCCCCCACTTTTACTTGCAAAAAATTCGGAGTATTACTATTCATATCAGAGACCCTGAAATCTATGGATTCGAAACTGTTTTTAATTATTTCTATATCTCACGCCCCCTTCGTTCCCCATCTGAAAGGGGGCTGAACTTGGACTTTAAAAAATTCTGGAGTATTACTTTTCAACTCAGCGACCCCGAAAACTATGAATTCGACACTATTCTCGATTTTTTTATAACTACCCCCCTGACCCCCTTCCTTAAGAGCGCTAGGGATGGCTTACCCCACAGTGCTCGTCTCCTAATAGTAAGTAATACGTGTACCAAGTTTGGTTGAAATTGCTCCAGTGATTTAGGTGAAGATGTTTTATTTACACACACACACACATACATCCATTTTTATATATAGTAAGATAAGATTTTTATACTTCACCCACTTTCCATCCCCGCCCAAAGGAGTCCTATGAGCGCCTTACACAACAGTATATTTTTTCCAGATATTAAGTCTTATTTGTACCAATTTTGGTTGACAGCTATCCCCAAACGTACATACATAATCTCACTGCTCTAGAATCCTGGAGCTGATGTTGGCATGGTTACTGCAGTTCGTTTCTTTTATGCGATTCCTAGAGCAGGGGTAGTGTGGTGCCAATATCTCCGTAACGGTTGGTTTTAGGGCCTTAAAATATGGTTTTTGGGCCCTTAGGGCTTACCGAGTTTTGTTCTTTGCATCGAGAGGATTAAATTGAGCTTTGTCTCGTCCTAATACAACAAATTCGATATTTTGACTATATTGGCCTATTATTTTTATATCTCTCCCCCCCGCGCCCCCCACCTCGAATTGTTTTGAAAATAAAATACAGCCCATGTTACTCACTGGCAATGTACCTTTCTATAGGTGAAGACATTTTTAAAATCGGTACAGTAGTTTTTGAGTCTATTCGTTACAAACAAACATTTTTTTCCTCTTTATAATATCAGTATAGAAGTATAGATAAAATAGCTTTGTAAGTAAGCGAAGGAAGTAGCCTCTGTACTCTTGAACTATTCTATCACCGAAATTTACTTGAATAAGTGAAATTGTTAGGAGTGATTACACTCGAAAAACTGATTGGTAACAAGAGTGGAAGAGTGTAGCTCTAACTCAACTTTAAGAAACTTCCTGCTGGCTTTGATTTGCTCCGTAAGACATGGGTAACCCTCAATAGAGTCCGTATTAACCATGGGACATGCGGATAAAAGATGTTTAAGTGGGATAAGAGATCTTCCCCAGCCTGTGACTATGGTGCAATTAAGCAGACTATGAACCACATTGTTACCGAATGTGATAGCAGGGGATTCGCTGGATCAACACATGGCTTCGTCGTGGCTTCTACTGAGGCCATACGATGGCTAGAATATTTAGATCTAAATCTTTGAACACCCTTTAGCTTCTATAATTGTCGGTAGTGGCCGGTGGACTCTCAGTTCGCCACAGTACTTTTTCCTACAAATCTTTCTTTGCTACTGACCAGTACCACCGCACTCATTCGAGTCTTCCGCGCGAAAACAAACTAAATTATTACTGGCAATCCTCACAAAACGCGGAATGCAGGCCAGAGGACCAATCTGAATAAAAATTTCTGGTCTCATATGTTATATTTCAATATAATTATTTATTATTCCTTCTTAAAATGTAAATAATAGGGCAAACAAGGACATAAATTATTATTTTATTTTATTGCATGCAACCATGGAGATTTGGCTGACGTATGCTCGTGTAGGAGTTTGTAAACACACTGCTACGAACTCTGCCCATATGAAAGCGTCTTCCCGCACCTTTCCTCCCCTCGACACCCCGAAACCGCCCCCAGCGCAGTTCCCCCTTAAATTTCAACCCCCTCACCAACACTATACCCTCGGACGGAAGTTCGAGAGTCCGTGCCTTATTTTCAACCTGAAAACATGTACCAGAGAAATGTGCGGTGAAAGTCAGTCACCCACGTTTCATAGCTTACTGCAGAACAATCTTCTCATTGATGAGAATTTTCAGTTTTACAATGAAATGTAATTTTCTTAGCATTTCCAGTCCAATATTTGACTTACAATGTCGAAAGAAAAGAACCTTTTCGTTCTCTAGGGAGGACACCGTCCGGGACTCCTTAATGACCGGCCGCAACTGATGATTCTTTCAGCTGTTATAATGTGTATACTTTGTACTTATAATGTATGTATGTATATTAGTGATTACTGATATATATGTTGCTTTGTGTGTGTACAATTCGCTAATAAAATACTTGAATAGGAAGTATAAATTTATTTTTAAGTTTGACCAACTGAAAGTATTTCTACTTAACAATGTGTCGATTTCAGAGATAGTTTTCAACAAGGTGATGTGTATAAAATGTTACCTGTGCGATTAACAAATTCCAGAATGCGTTTATTCAGATGCCTATTTCTTCTTACAGGCCTTGTGATTTTTGACGTTTCTGACCTTTAGACGCTTGAACTGCTTGTTCTGAGGACATTTCATCTCGAGACATTGTGGTTGACCTGCTGTTCTTCACTCTCATTCGGGACGCGACGGCAGGCGTCTAGACACTTGAACGTGATCTGGATCTGAGAACAGTTTCTTATATTGAAGCAAGTGACAAACAGATATCGACCGAGATTTCCTTCGACTCACTTCTCTCTATTTGCAGCAGGATCAATAACGTCGCTGGGTACCAGTCAGATGTGAGCTGACAATAATTTCAAGCTCCTGTAGTTGTGGTTGTTGTTTTATGCTGCGACACATCATCCCTGTAGGGGAAGTGGGGGTAGTATCAGACGGAGGGCCATATTAGGCGTACAGCGTTTCTCATTCTAGCAGAAACAGGCAAAATCTATTTGATGACTGACGGATCCACCTGGATGTTTGAATTTAGGGTACACTGTATTCAGTTGAGAGGTAACTTTCATTATGAGTGGGTATCTATAATTTTTTCTTCTTTGCGCACTTTTTAATGTTGTAAACATTTCACAACAGACAAAGTAGGAGTCCCAATACTACGATAAACGTTAAATTAAGCAATTTCCTCAATTGTAGCGAAAGTTGAAAAGAAGACGAGCTGCTCGACTAAGTGGTATGTTCCGAGCTGTCAGTGGAGAGATGGCGTGGGAGAACGTCAGTAGACGAATAAGTTTGGGTGGCGTCTTTAAAAGTAGGAAAGATCACAATATGAAGATAAAGTTGGAATTCAAGAGGACAAATTGGGGCAAATATTCGTTTATAGGAAGGGGAGTTAGGGATTGGAATAACTTACCAAGGGAGACGTTCAATAAATTTCCAATTTCTTTGCAATCATTTAAGAAAAGGCTAGGAAAACAACAGATAGGGAATCTGCCACCTGGGCGACTGCCCTAAATGCAATAAGTGATGATTGATGATTGCTGAATGGCTGAAGGAGCAGGAAAGGTGTCAAATTGTGTGCCTTGGATAGCTCTATCCTAACAAAATATCGAAAATCACTTCGGGCCTAAATGCAATACCGAAAAAAACAACCGAAAATAGCTTGTTTCTTGACTCGTTTTATTATTGATTAAAATCCTAGCCAAAAAAAATATTTACATAATCCTCTCTGTAATGTGTTCCTCGGTTCAATACGCTCAGGCACTTTTTGATATTTAGAAAAATGTCCACACAGAATGTAATTATAAGGCTTAAGTGAAACAGTGCATTGACTCATGCTAGTGCTCGTAGTGGTAGAAAAAAGGCAAACTGCTAATCTAATCGACCGGTTAACGATGCTTTAGAAAAGGATTGTAATTTCTAGGAATAAGTAAAGAATATATTCTCGTACTTTATTATATTTTTCCCCCTAAAATTCGTAGCGTCTATCACTAGGATGTTTTCAACATGGAGTTAACTGCCTGAGGGCTATAACTGTGGGTTATTTTTAGGCCTGCACAAAGGTGCCTTTAACGGTTTAGCCAGCGTATGTTAAAAACGGAAATTTTTTCGTCGACTTGCTTTACAGACAGACAGACAGACAGACAGACAGACAGACAGACAGACAGACAGAGAGACAAGTTTTATTATATACTAAGTAGAGATATTTCGCAAAAAATATTCACAAATTATATTTTTAAGACTTATATTAAAAAATGCTTAAAGCGAAAATCAAGCTTCGAGAAGTCTTATTACGAAATAACGTGAAAACGATTCCTTTCGCGAAATTGGGCATAAATGTAGGCGAAAAACCATGCCTCTAATAATAATAATAATAGTTAAAATGAAATGAATAATAAGATTGAAGAGAAAACGCTGATAATATTGAACATTTAGAATCACAAATGACCTAAGAATTGCTTCAATAGTCTTAAAGAGATGGATCAGTTCTGTAGCGGAACTCGTGTTACTGCATCAGATCAAGTCCGCTGGGATGTTGCCAGCAATAAAACGCATCGGAGCCTGGCTCATTTGATTTTCACGGTCCGTGAGCCCATTCACAAAGGCCAGGGACTAATATTTCACGGTCAGCCCGCGTCCCATCCTCCTGCTTCTATCAGCCTGGTGTGATATTCATAACGCTTCTGAGTGACACCGGTGCTCGAATATGTTCCGAGCGAAAGCAGAGGAAATGTTATGCATCACTACAGTAATGTAACAGTCGGTAGCGGTACTTCACAAAATATAGATGAAATGTAAAATTACAATTGATATTCTACGTCATCATCGTCGAAATTGACGAGCAGACAGCCAGATGGCGTCAAATCGAAATGTCTGCAAACGGTAGCTGAGGCCATACGATTATTATTATTATTATTATTATTATCGCCACCATGTCCACTTCCTTGGCTGAATAGTCAGCGCTGTGGCTTGAAGTTTATAGAGCCTCGGCTTCGATTCCCGGCATGGTTAGAGATTTTAATCGTGCATGATACATTCTGCGTTTTGTGTTTGTGATTGTTGTGTGACTTCTTCTGTTGCAAGGTATAGGTGGCTGCATGGTGTAAATACCAAAGCTTGGTATCATATACTGTATGATACAACCAAAAATAACCCTAAAACCCCTCTCCAAAATAGGCCTATTTCAAATATTCTGTTTTAATAGGTATGTCGTATTTCGCCTCTTCATATCAAAACAAAAGAAATGAATTTAGTCTCAAAACCTCGCCCAGTGTTGCCAACACACAAATCCTTTCTCCGCTAAATTCCGGTAAATTTCGAACTGAAGCAAAGTAGCATATACGAGCTGTTTTAATAGAGGAGATTATCTCAACACTGTCCGGCTCCATTGGTAAATGGTTAGCGTGCTGGCCTTTGGTCACAGGGGGCCCGGGTTCGATTCCCGGCGTGGTCGGGAATTTTAACCATCGTTGGTTAATTTCGCCGTCACGGAGGCCGGGTGTATGTGTCGTCTTCATCGCCATTTCATCCTCATCAGGACGCGCAGGTCGCCTACGGGTGTCAAATCAAAAGACCTGCACCTGGCGAGCTAAACCTGTCCTCGGACACTCCCAGCACTAAAAGCCAAACGCCATTTCGTGTTTCATCTCAACACTCATCAGTTTCAGAACAGGAGGTCATCATCATTTCCTCTCAGCACTGTATCCTCTGAAGCAGACGTGCTGGGTTGAGCTCCGTGGTTTCATATGAAGCCACATAGTACTATTCCTTTTCAAAATAAATGCTCACAGCTCACAGTAGCAAAGCACATACGGAAATTTTCAAATCTATTTCGAAAGTTATTTTCGCTTTCATTACTGCCTTCATTGTTTATGATAAGTTTATGATAAGTGCGGAAAGAAATAATGGCAAATAATCTAGCATTTTTATGGCACTGCCAATAGACGCATCGTCCGTGGTTGCGATCACAGGGAAGCTCAACCAACTACTAGTCTTTTAAAGTGTAATTATTTAACCAGGTCCGCCTCTGTGGTGTAGTGGTTAGCGTGATTAGCTGCCACCCCCGGAGGCCCAGGTTCGATTCCCGGCTCTGCCACGAAATTTGAAAAGTGGTATGAGAGCTGGAACGGGGTCCACTCAGCCTCGGGAGGTCAACTGAGTAGAGGTGGGTTCGATTCCCACCTCAGCCATCCTGGAAGTGGTTTTCCGTGGTTTCCCACTTCTCCTCCAGGCGAATGCCGGGATGGTACCTAACATAAGGCCACGGCCGCTTCCTTCCCTCTTCCTTGCCTATCCCTTCCAATCTTCCCATCCCTCCACAAGGCCCCTGTTCATCATAGCAGGTGAGGCCGCCTGGGCGAGGTACTGGTCATTCTCCCCAGTTGTATCCCCGACCAAGAGTCTGAAGCTCCAGGACACTGCCCTTGAGGCGGTAGAGGTGGGATCCCTCGCTGTGTCCGAGGGAAAAGCCGACCCTGGAGGGTAAACAGATGATGATGATGATTATTTAACCAGTCTTTGCGAAATATCTGACTGTACATTTCAACCTTTTCTTTCGACAAATTCAAAAGAAACGCGATATCAAACACGACAGTACCGGGCTCATCAAGAGTACAGTAACGATTGCAACAAATTCTGACTGAAGCTGTGGGCCAGAGCTGGTCTAGAAAACGAGTGTTAGTATGCAGCATAACTTCAATACAACGGTATTAATAAAACTATGATACCGTAGTATGTTCTAGACTTTCTTTTCTACTGGTGAAGAAAGGTTTTATTGTTACCGCTGAAATTGGTTAATAGAAGTTCGAAAATCCGTCAAAAAATCTGCTGTCCGCTAAAAGTAAAATGTTTCCGCTGTTCCATTTAAAATCCGCCAAATTTAGCGGAAAATCCGCTGAGTTGGCAACACTGATCTCGCCCCCCCCCCCCCACAAAGGAAGCTATGGCCAAAATTTACCCCACAACTAAAATATTATTTTTTAAGATTTGTCATTTTTTGTTATCTAAGAGTCCATTAAACACAAAACTGTTTTCAAAATGTCTAACTTTGACTTTGGATCTTTAGAGGATACAAGGTAGATGCTACCTGCCGTTGTCAGAGGGTCTGCCTAACGAGGGCTGTACCAGGTTATCAAAAGACACACGAAAATAGGTAAATTACTCCGCTGCACGGAAATTCATAGGCTTAGAAGACGAGAGAGCAAGTACAGATTCTTTGGTTGTTCCCCTTTTAGTAGCCTCTTACGACATTCATTTCAAGAAAAGGGGAAATAAAGTGTTCCGGTAAATCGAGAGAAATGTGTAGCACCATGATCTACGTCCAACAATATGGCAGCTGATCTAGCACACAGCATTCCAATGCCATGTCTCAAGATAGCCCCCCACCTATCAAGATCTACGTCCAACAAAATGGTCGCCGACTTAGCGCACAATTTTATGGCCATGCATATTTGCAAGATACGTATTTATTCTGCCTTCGGCGACGTTACCGTCTGTAAGGGGCTTTTCTATGTACTAGAGTCCAGGGTCTTTCAGGGTGCATGCACCAGTGCATTGCGCTGTGCACGGTGCAAAAGACGACTTCGCTTGGCTGACCAGAGTGCAGACCCCCACTCCTTGATTTGGAGCAATAGCACTATCTCCCTCTTCCTCACTTGCTCCGTAGCGCTCCAAATCCGAGCCGAGCCGAGTTGAGCCGAGCCGAGTGGGACCGATGCACTGTGCAGAGGAACTCTGAGCTTCAGTTTGCGCGCGTGAGATTTTGGGCGTTTGAGAGGCCCTGTACTAGACGAAACGCCATTTAAAAGAAAGTGAAAACTGCGCTATGTGTACCTACTGTATATAGAAGGCAGAGACTTGGCATACGGTAATAACATGAGGAAGAGACGACGAAGACTTATGCCCAATTGCAGAAAAGCCAATTGGCAATCAGTGTGGGTTTGATTGACAATCATCCTATGTGAGTTGCAGAAACGGCAATCAGTGTTTGATCGAGGATCAATCTCCCACCAGATCTGACCAGCAAATTCATGCTGATCAAGCACTGATTCTCACATATAATCTCTATCTTGAACATAAAACTACTTAATTTATATCAACCAAAAATTGAAATAAATACTTATTTCTGGCATATTAATATCCATGTAAACCCAGACCTTTTAGAATTAGTAAGCCAACGTGACAAATCTTCAACCTATCCGCAGCATGGGTATTTACTCTTTTGTAATTTTGCCCACACATGATCCGTTTAAAAAAAATATATTTTCAATTATATGCAAATGTCCCTCAACTATATTAAGTAAGAGGGGTCTATCATCAATGAAAAATTTGATCCTCTCATTTTCTTAGTGGGGATATCACTCATATTGTCGCAAATTAATAAAATCAAACGAAAGCTTCAAAATACCCTTTGCTAGACACCAAAGAGAATAAAATGGACACCATCCTTAACAAATCAACGCGGCAGTGGTCACTAATTGCCCTGTTGAAAGATTTATTTCCTTCTAGGATCTTCAATCAGTAAATTGGAGAAAGATGATCGGGGTTTAGGTTTTCTCCAACGCACTCTGGAATTAAAGTTGATTGGAAATCAGCTGATCTGCCATTAAGGACTGATTCGATGGACGTTTCTGCAACCGGGCGTAAGTATGGACAGATGACGAACACTGGTTACCTGTTTACCACGGGGTCGGGTATCTGTTCACGCAAAATTGTGTACGCTGAATTGATTATGATAATTCCAGATAGACCCCTCAGCACAAAAAGACATATCCATGTTAAAAATACAGTGAGGAAACGTCTAGTCATGTTAACCCCCAAACTGCGTCGTGGTATTTCCGGTGTATAAACTGCGTCATGGGGTAATTAATGGCACTGGGTATATACAGGCGAATAACTCTGTTGTTTGGAATTTGTTGACTACACTATAATTAGGCTATTTTACTATGATGTATTACTTACAGAATTTGTACATACTGATGACAGTATTTATAAACGATTGCTTACAACCATTACATCACTAAATCAAATTCAAACATTATAACAAATTTAAGAGCATAAATTAAATGAAGTCTATTTCACGGACAAGACAAAACTTATAGCAACTAAAAAATTAAGAATTTCGTTCATGGTTCTCATACAGTCATATGTCACAACACTTCAATTAGCAATACAAATTTCCATCTCTATATTCTTGGCAAATTACTATTTATACCTGTTTCTGTCTTATACAGCTGATGACTCACCGCAGAGTGACCGCAAAGTTTCTTGTGAATTTGGCGTACTGTCCTCATTTCAGTCAAACTCTTACTCCGATGAAGAATCATGCACAGAACTAAAATCAGGATCGTCATTATCGCGATCAATTCGCTCACCATTATCAGCATGCTCCTTGAGAACAATATTTAATTCATTTTCAATAATTTTCGAAAAATGAGGGTCCAGAACTGAAACACGAACTTTTGTGACAGGCGTCATCACATAATATACACACAGACTCCTTCAGTCACTCATAAAAGTTATTACAACGAACGAACGTGGATGACAACATTTACGGCATAAACTGCGTCGTGGGGTCGAATATGGCACCACTAATGATTATCAAACTGTTACAAAACGTACTAAACTGAGCAGAACCTTGCTAGCCTGGCAACAGTTAAACGACACACAGGCGGGAAGTTACAGCGACTACCAACAGTAGCATACGGAACTATTACCTGTTATAGGAGCAAATTAATTCAGCGGTATCCTAAATGACCCCATGACGCAGTCTGAGGGTTAAACTGTGGATCACGAGGAAGGATTTGAAAAGGTTTTGTTGTTTGGGTGGCTCAGACGGTTGAGGCGTTGGCCTTCTGATCCTAACTTGGCAGGTTCAATCCTTGATCAGTCCGGTGGTATTTGAAGGTGCTCAAATACATCAGCCTCGTGTCGGTAAATTTACTGGCACGAAAACATATATGCGATGCTAAATCACCGGCACCTCGACTTCTCTGAAAACCGTAAGTAGTAAGTGAGACGTAAAGCACGTAACATTATTATTATTCTTGTTGTAGTTTGACCTATTATTCTGCAGACTAGCGTTATTCAGTTTTACATTCTAATCTTTTCATGCCCATGAAACTACTACATCCTGCATCATACACCCACTCTAATCTGTTTGTTACGTTAATGACTTCCGTTAACTGTACCATTCTCACCCCCCAAAACTTCCTTCAAAAATTAACTGAACAAGCTCTGACTGTCTCAAACGTACCTATCATTCTATCTCTTCAAACGATTAAATTTCACTAAATCGTTTCCCTCTCACCAATAAGATTCAGTATTTATTCATTAGTCCGCCTCTGTGGTGTAGTGGTTAGCGTGATTAGCTGCCACCCCCGGAGGTCCGGGTTCGATTCCCGGCTCTGCCACGAAATTTGAAAAGTGGTCCGCGGGCTGGAACGGGGTCCACTCAGCCTCGGGAGGTCAACTGAGTAGAGGTGGGTTCGATTCCCACCTCAGCCATCCTGGAAGTGGTTTTCCGTGGTTTCCCACTTCTCCTCCAGGCAAATGCCGGGATGGTACCTAACATAAGGCCGCGGCCGCTTCCTTCCCTCTTCCTTGTCTATCCCTTCCAATCTTCCCCATCCCCCGCAAGGCCCCTGTTCAGCATAGCAGGTGAGGCCGCCTGGGCGAGGTACTGGTCATTCTCCCCAGTTGTATACCCCGACCAAGAGTCTGAAGCTCCAGGACACTGCCCTTGAGGCGGTAGAGGTGGGATCCTTCGCTCAGTTTACCTGGAGGGTAAACAGATGATGATGATGATGATTTATTCATTAGCGATCTGACCTACTCAGTTTACCTTCCCCAATTTTCTCCTTTCTCCCTGCACCTTTCTAAAATGTGTATCTATGCTTGAGGTGAGCACGTATATTTTGTTAAGAATGATCTTTCTTAATTGCGCCAGGATCTATCTTATGCTCTCTTTCGTTATTTTACTACCCAAGTAACAGTATTCATCTACTTCCCGTGAGACTTAATTTCCTAAATTAGTATTTTCTGCTCCAGGCGATTTGGCCGTGCGGTTAGGAGCGCGCAGCTGTGAGCTTGCATACGGGAGATATAGGTTCGAATCCCACTCTCGGCAGCCCTGACGATGGTTTTCCATTGTTTCCCATTTTCACACCAGGCAAATGCTGGCGCTGTACCTTAATCAATTTTACGGCCGCTTTCTTCTCACACCTAGGCTTTTCCTATCCCCTCGTCCTCATAAGACTTATCTGTGTCGGTGCGACGTAAAGTCAATTGTAAAAAAAGTATATTTTCTGCATTACACAAACTCGTTCGGCTCCACTCCATTAATTTTGTTTTAAATTTTCATATTGAATTCCTTCTCCAAAGTAGTGTACATACAATTCAGCATTTTTCTCTAGTTTTTCTTCATGCTCGGACAACTTTATTCAACTTATACCGGATGTTTATAGGGTCGATGGAGCCATTTTAGTTTCGACCTAAGGGTTAAGTCCAGATGTCTTTCTGGAGGTGGTGGTGGTGATGGTGATTATTATTTTAAGATGAGGGACAATTAGGCAACTATCCTCTAATATTAACCAGAGGGATAAAATGGAAGGGATCCGGCGGTTTGGGTCACGCAGCTATCAACTTGCATTCGGGAGATAGTGGGTTCGAATTCTCCTGTCGGCAGCCCTGAAGTTGATTTTTCTATGGTTTCCAATTATAACACCTTGCTATGCCTTATTTAAGACCGCGGTCGCTTCTTTTCCACTCCTGGTAATTTCCTATCCCATCGTCGCCGTAAGACCTATCTGTGTCGATGCGAAGTAAAGCAAATTATAAATAAATTTTAAAAAATCGGCAAACCTCGGAATTATTGTTGTTTACCTGTGATTATTCCAAATTCCTCTTTGATTTTCTCTACCGTCTGTGGTGTGTAAACTTTAAAAGGAGGTGAAGAATTAAACCGCAATCCTGCCTTACTCATTTCTGGATACCTACTTCCTTATCATAGGATTCTATTAATCAAAATAAGTACATTTTCATTAAATGACACGCACAGTTCTTTAAATTATTCCTAAAATTGCCAAAGAATCCTTCCATTTTAATAACAATTCTATTCTCACTCGGCATTCGATCGCCAGCTCGTAAATTCACCTGACAGAAGTCCCTCGGTGTTCTCCTTTAAAACATCAGTTTGGCACGTCGAGGTGCACTGTGACGCCATCTGACGCTGAAACACCCCTGCAGGTTTACATACTCTCCCGCTAGATGGCAGCGACGTCCGTGATTCTGTTCATTGATCAGGCTCTATGTGAGCGTGCCGCTTTCTCATGTGCGCTGCCTTGGAAAGAGTCGAAAGACAAGCCAACTTTATCTACCTGTTGCCTGTTGACATTTAATTTATGTAACCAGCTGATGGACTCGCCATTGACAGGTTATTTTTCGTGCAAGTGCAGGAAATATGTCAAAAGGGTTGAAGCCGAACTAGATCGACACATTTTCGAAGGTTGTTCAGGGATATCGCTATTAGGGCCTGTGGTCTCCAATTACTTGTTACGGAGTAATTACATTTCGTTGTTTTGGCCCCAGTTAGTTTTGTACTTGTATTGCACTGAAAATAATAAATATTAGTTCTTGACAAACTCCGGGGTGTCGAAATTTAGTCCCGCAGGAGTTTTTTTAACGTGCTGGACGTCAACGATGCCGTGATCATCGTGATGGGCTTTTTGAACAATACCTGTAAGAGAACCGCTCTGCATTTGTTCCGTACTGCCAGAACAGACTGAACACACTGTGACAAAAGTGCACGTATTTCGCCTGTGGTTTGATGCATTGCTCTGTGTTTCGTGATGTATGTTCTGAAAAAATGAAATGGCGTGTGGCTTTTAGTGCCGGGAGTGTCGCGGGGACATGTGCCGACTCATTGACTGAATGGTCAGCGTTCAGGCCCTCGGTTCAGAGGGTCCCGGTTTCCATTTCCGGACGGGTCGGGGACTTTAATCACCTTTGAATAATACTGCTGGCTCGGGGACTGGGTGTTCGTGTTTGTCCCATCACTTTCCTCTGCATATTCAGACAACACACTACACTATCAATCACCAGAGAAACACGCAATAATGATTATATTCCTCCATATAAGGTTGTGTCAGGAAGGGCATCTGGCGGCAAAACAGAGCCAGTTCCACATGTGTGACACAGTTCACACCCACGACCCTCAAATGTGGGAAAAGCGTTAGAAGAATACGAAGAAGAAGAAGACGAAGAATAGTAATAATAAGAAGTAGAATAATAATAAGAAGTGTCCGGGGACATGCTCGGCTCGCGAGGTGCAGGTCTTTTGATTTGACACCCGTAGGCGACCTGCACGTCGTGATGAGGATGAAATGATAATGAAGACAACACATTCACCCAGCCCTCGTGCTAGCGAAATTAACCAATGATGGTTAAAATTTCTGACCCTGCCGGGAATCGGACACGGGACCCCTGTGAGCAAAGGCCAGCACGCTAACCATTTAGCCATACAGCCGAATTACGTTTTGGTTATTGTATATTACAGGCTTTTCGATTATCGGGGTAACAAATCGAATAAATCGTAATTACATTATTGCTCAGTAATAAAACACCGGAAAAGCCTCGGTGATACAGACAGCAGCGTGTCGGACTCTCACCGCTGGGTTTTGTTGTTCAAATTCCGGTCGCACCATGTGAGATTTGTGCAGGACGGGGCAGAACATGATTTTCTTCTGGTACTCCGGTTTTCTCTGACATGTTTCATTCCGGCAAGTCCGACTCGTTGGCTGACTGGTCAGCGTACTGGCCTTCGGTTCAGAGGGTCCCGGGTTCGATTCCCGGCCGGGTCGGGGATTTTAACCTCAATTGGTTAATTCCATTGGCCCGAGGGCTGGGTGTTCGTGCTGTCCCCAACATCCCTGCAACTCACACGCCACATATAACACTATCCTCCACTACAATTACACGCAGTTACCTACACATGGCAGATGCCGCCCACCCTCATCGGAGGGTCTGCCTTACAAGGGCTGCACTCGGCTAGAAATAGCCACACGAAATGATATTATATTCCGGCAACACTCTCCAATATAATTTCTTTTCATCTGTCAGTCATTAATCATTGCTCCAGAGGAGTGCGACAAGCTTCGGCAGCCGGCACAGTTCCCATCCTCGCCACTGGATGGAGGCTTCATTCATTCCGTTCCTGACGCGGTCGAGTGACTGGAAACAGGTTGAGGATTTTTCAACGAGCCACCGGAGACCACAGGTCCCTTATAGCAATATACTCAGAAGAGATCCCTGAACAATCTCCAAAAGTTTGTCGGTGTAGTCGACTTCACTCTGTACATATTCTCTTCAACAGTAATGTTTCTACCTCAGTTAACAATACTTCACCGAGTACAGTTGTCTTCTGCTGAAAAGCGGCTGGTTTTACTAGCCGTAGCAACTCGACGTTCCGGAGACGGTGGGGTTGGTCCTGAGAGTGGTTTTCCGTCGTTTCACATTCTGAAATAACACAGAGCCCAAATCCATAGAGCAATCGAGGACTAACGACTTACGCCGGCTTAAGTTGTTAGTCCACACATTATGAATTCTGAATCCCCAATGTCTGTTTTAATATCCGTAAAAAGATAGTTTGACTCCGACCATCCTAGATGAAACTAGAGGCACGTATTTCAATATGGTGTTTATGTTCTTAGTCTAGAGAACATGGCGTGAGGTATCAAAGCTCCTTGTCATGCCCAACCATGATGTTTCCTTACAGGCGACATTCAGCTGTTAATCATGTGAAATTTACAATGGCTTATTATCACAACCGTTCAATGTTTTCTCAAAGAAAAGAAGTTTTATTGAACGTAAAGAGGATTTAAACTTAAACAAAGTGTTGTCTCCTGGACTGAAGTTGGTAAAAAGAAATGACATTTTGTCTCTGCTAAAGTTTATGACTCCAGAAAATTTAGAAGTTGAGGAAAGTTGTAGATGGTTCGTCATCCGATGACTTTAATGGAAGCATAGCCAGAACTCAGCTAAGGACCCGGTAGTCACCAATCTACGCTGCGAAATGAAGAGCCACTGGGGCCCCTCTTAGTCGCCTTTTACGTCAGGCAGGGAATACCATGGATATTATTCTACCGCCCTCACCCACAGGGCGTGCGATTTCGGTATTTTAGGCCATTGACCTTGTCTAGAAGACTGCACCGAAAGGTGTCTTGAGGTTGATGTAATCGAGTGAATACTATAACTTAATTTTAGGGCATGGATTTGGTTGCTTGCCCCGGAACATTAAATAATGTACTGTGCCATCATTTTCTTTCAGAGTGTAGAATGTCCTTGTAGAAAAATACCCTTAGTTCAGTCACATTAGTAATTATGATATGAATGTGCTCAAATACGTCGGCCTCCTGTCAGTAGATTTACGGACACGTATTATTATTATTATTATTATTATTATTATTATTATTATTATTATTATTATTATTATTATTATTATTATTATTATTATTATTATTATTATTATTATTATTATAGTGGAACCTCCGTGGCTCAGACGGCAGCGCGTCGGCCTCTCACCGCTGGATACCGTGGTTCAAATCCCGGTCACTCCATGTGATATTTGTGCTGGACAAAGCGGAGGCGGGTCAGGTTTTTCTCCGGGTACTCTGGTTTTCCCTGTCATCTTTCATTCCAGCAACATTCTCCATTATCATTGCATAGCATTTATCACTCATTAATAAATCACCTTGGGAGTGGCGACCCCATTGTAATAACAGCCTATATATCTTTCATTCATTACATCCCTGACCCGGTCAATGACTGGAAAACACGTTGTAGGTTTTCATTTTTATTATTATTATTATTATTATTATTATTATTATTATTATTATTATTATTATTATTATTATTACCTAATGGTTTAAAGTCGCAATACCGGGCGAGTTTGCCGTGCACTTAGATGCTTGCAGCTGCGAGCTTGCATCCGGCAGATAGTTCGTTGGAACTCCACTGTCGGCAGCAGTAGTATAATGGGAGAGTTCGGCCGCCACCTCCACCTCAGGCTCCCAGTGGCCACCTCCACCTCCACCTCAGCCAGAGGCCTCCCAGATGCCTCCTCCACCTCCCGCGGGAAATTTGAATTTGTAAACAAAGCCACGTGCTTTTTGACAGCTGTCATCGACAACAACGCATCGCTAACCTCAGTACTGCCATCTTGACGGGCCTAAACCTCAGTAGTGCCAACTTAACCTAACTAGCGCGAGGTAAACAAAGCCACGTGCTTTTTGACAGCCACGTGCTTTTTGACAGATTTGTAAACAAAGCCACGTGCTTTTTGACAGACAACAACGAATCGCTAACCTCAGTACTGCCATCTTGACGGGCCTAAACCTCAGTAGTGCCAACTTAACCTAACTAGCATGAGGTAAACAAAGCCACGTGTTTTTTGACAGCCACGTGCTTTTTGACAGATTTGTAAACAAAGCCACGTGCTTTTTGACAGACAACAACGCATCGCAAACCTCAGTACTGCCATCTTGACGGGCCTAAACCTTAGTGGTACCAACTTAACATAACTAGCGCGAGGTAAACAAAGCTACGTGCTTTTTGACAGCCACGTGTTTTTTGACAGCTGTCATCCGCCATCTTTGAGCACCGTGCTGCCCTCTTTATCGTAGTAGATGTAAATTCATCACCTGTCATCGGCAGTGCCGCCATCTTGACGGGTCTAAACCTTAGTGCTACCAACTTAACCTCACTAGCGCGAGATAAACAAATCCACGTGCAGCTGTCATCCGCCATCTTTGAGCATCGTGCTGCCCTCTTTAGCTACTTACCTTTGAAATGTGGTACGTTATCCGCCATCTTGCATCCGAAACCTCAGTGCTGCGCTCTATGTAGTGGCGGCAAATTCCATGTGCTCTTGTTTGGAAACAAAGCCACGTGCAGCTGTCATCCACCATCTTTAATCACCGTGCTGCCCTCTTTAGCTACTTACCTTTGACAGTTGTCATCCGCCATCTTGCATCGCCAACCTCAGTGCCGCACTCTATGTAGTGGCGGCAAATTCCACGTGCTCTTGTTTGGAAACAAATTCACGTGCTATTTTTCTGACAGCTGTCATCCGCCATCTTTGAGCACCGTGCTGCCCTCTTTAGCTACGGTACTTACCTTTGAAATGTGGTACGTCACAGCTGTCATCCGCCATCTTTAATCCAGAGAACAGTGCTGCAATCTATGTGGTGGCGGCAAATTCCACGTGCTTTACAAATCAACATGCTTTTTTGACAGCTGTCAACCGCCATCTTTAATCACCGTGCTGCCATCTATGTGGTGGCGGTAAATTCCACATGCTTTACAAACCTATATGCTTTTCTGACAGCTGTCATCCGCCATCTTTAATCCAGAGAGAACAGTGCTGCCCTCTATGTGGTGGCGGCAAATTGCACGTGCTCTTGTTTGGAAACAAAGCCATGTGCAGCTGTCATCCGCCATCTTTGAGCACCGTGCTGCGAGCAATTTCGTCAGTTGTCATCCGCCATCTTTAATCTACAGAACACCGTGCTGCCCTCTTTATGGCTACTACCTTAAGCACGTAGTAGCGGGCAATTTGAAAAGTTCTGTTAGCTATCATCCGCCATCTTTAATCACCGTGCTGCCATCCTTAGCTAGATACCTTTGAAATGTGGCGGCGGATAATTTGAAAAATGCTTTTTGACAGCAGCTATCTTTGAGCACCGTGCTACCCTCTATGTGGTGGCGGCAAATTCTACATGCTTTACAAACCCACACGCTTTTTTTTTTTGACAGCCATCTTTAAGCAACAGAGTACAGTGCTGCCCTCTTTGTTGTGGCGGCAAATTCCACGTGCTCTTGTTTGGAAACAAAGCCACATGCTCTTTTGACAGCTGTCACCCGCCATCTTTAACCAACAGAGCACTATGCTGCGGGCAATTTCGTTAGCTGTCATCCGACATCTTTAATCAACAGAGCACCGTGCTGCCCTCATGCGGGGTAATTTCGTTAGCTGCCATCCGCCATCTTTAAACACCGTGCTGCCCTCTTTATGACTACTACCTTAAGCACGTAGTAGCGGGCAATTTCGTTAGCTGTCATCCGCTATCTTTGAGCACCGTGCTGCTCTCTGTAGTAGCGGGTAATTTGAAAAGTTCTGTTAGCTGTCATCCGCCATCTTTGAGCACCGTGCTGCCATCTATGTGGTGGCGGCAAATTCCACATGCTTTACAAACTCACGCGCAGCTGTCATCCACCATCTTACATCGCAAACCTCAGTGCTACACTCTATGTGGTAGCGGATAATTTAAAAAAAAAAAAATCTACAGCAGTCCTCTCTCGACGCTAATTGCACAAGATGGTAGCTATACATGACTCCTTAAAGGTGCTCATGCAAGATGATCGCTATACATAGACGCCCTTGGGATGCTTGCGCAAGATGGCGGTTATACAAGGCTCCTTATGAGGGATGCTTGCGCGAGATGGTGGTTGCTCTTATGAGGCGGCTCAAGGATCCATGGCTAGAGACGCCCTAAGGATGCTTGCGCAAGATGGCGGATGCAAGATGGCAGCTATACATAGCTCCTTATGAGACAGCCAGTACAACATGTGATCAGAACATTGATTGATGTGTTCAGAACACTGTACTCGATACAACATGTGATTAAAACATTGTGTGGTGTGTTCAGAACACTAATCGAACGCTGTATTAGGGGATACCTTTGTTTAGATTGAAACATAACAAGACTAGAATTGAACACTGCACATTGATTGATGTGTTCAGAACACAAAATAAGTAGAATCGAACACTGTACTCGATGTCGTTAACTTCAACATGTGATTAAAACATTGTCTGGTGTGTTCAGAACACTACATAAGTAGAATCGAACGCTGTATTAGGGGATACCTTTGTTCTAAGAAGATCAGATTGAAACATAACAAGACTAGAATTGAACACTGCACTCGATGTCGGAAGATCAGATTGAAACATAACAAGACTAGAATTGAACACTGCACTCGATGTCGTTACATGTGATCAGAACAATGATTGATGTGTTCAGATCACTAAACAAGTAGAACCGAACACTGTACAACATGTTAGGGGGATACCTTTGTTTAGATTGAAACATAACAAGACTAGAATTGAACACTGCACTCGATGTCGTTACATGTGACCCGATACAACATGTTAGGGGATACCTTTATCCTAAGAACCGAACACTGTACAACATGTTAGGGGATACCTTTGTTTAGATTGAAACTAACAAGACTAGAATCGAACACTGCACTCGATGTCGTTACATGTGATCCGATACAACATGTTAGGGGATACCTTTGTTTAGATTGAAACATAGCAAGCCTAGAATCGAACATTGTTTGATGTGTTCAGTACAACTTCAATGATTAACATACACACTGTGCACATATCGCATAGCTAAAAACACACTGTGCACATATCGCATACCTAACACTTCAAATGATTTGCTTAGTACGAAAATAAAAATAAAAAATCTATACCGCGTAGCTAACTCGTTCATCACACTGCTAAGACGCTTAGTAATTGTGAATACACTCATACGAAAATCAAGAAAGCACACTGCGTAGCCAACTCGCTCGGCACGAAAAAAAAATCTATACCGCGTAGCTAACTCGTTCATCACACTGCTAAGACGCTTAGTAATTGTGAATACACTCATACGAAAATCAAGAAAGCACACTGCGTAGCCAACTCGCTCGGCTCACTCGCTTAGTATTTGCAACACACACGGATAAGAATGTTCCGAGATACTTACATGTTTTTTAAGGGAGGGTGAAAGATCATAAATTATATGTACACATGTTGTCTCCTCCAAGTTGTAAGATGAAATAGACGCAGTACTGCGAGTTTCCGCTCTAGCTGGCGAACGGAAGTAGCATGATATCTCAGCAAAAAATAAAAATACGCGTGAGCTTGCAAGTCAGACACAATGATGGATACCGCGATTCAAATCCTGGCAACTTATGCCGTCGGGAAGGGCATCCGGCTAGATCATGTAATGATGATCGCACAGGTCCCACGCCTAGCATTTACAGCTTCCAGTTCGAACCCGCTATCATCCGAAGTAGCGAGAATGATTGAAGAGTGTTTTAGTGTGATTCATTTGTTGGATGGAGGCGTTAAGCTGCCTTCTTCGGTAGGAGTAGGCTATGTCGGGATATCGATTTAAAATCCTAGTCAGGAAGGGCAGCCGGTCGTAAAACTATGGTGTGAGGCGGGGTGTGCAAAAAGCTAGCAATAAGTAAGGGCTGTTGATGGGGACGTTAAACCTTGTGCAGACTCCTTCGAAAATTATTTTTTGAGTACAAGTGTGTTGATGCTGATTCATTTGTCGGATGGAGGCAATAAGCCTTGTGCAGGCTTCTTCAGTGGAGTAGGCTATGTATCGGTACCGGGATATCTAGTTATAAAACCCGCTACAACAAATTTATCGCGTATACTGCGATTTAAATCCTAGTCAGGAAGGGCAGCCGGTCGTATAAAACTATGGTGTGAGGCGGGGTGTGCAAAAAAGCCAGCATTAAGTAAGGGCTGTTGATAGGAGGCGTTAAACTATGTGCAAGCTCCTTCACCAGGAGAAGCCTACATGCCGGTACCGTGCAGGTTCTTTCGATAGGAGTAGGCACTGTGTGTGTTTTAACCTCTCCGTACAATCATGATAGTTTACGTTAGGAACTTACATAGGCTAAATGCTACACATTCCGTGGCAGAGCCGGGAATCGAACTCGGTCGAAAATTACTTTTGAGTACAAGAGTGTTGATGCTGATTCATTTGTCGGATGGAGGCAATAAGCCTTGTGCAGGCTTCTTCAGTGGAGTAGACTATGTATCGGTACCGGGATATCTAGTTATAAAACCCGCTACAACAAATTTATCGCGTATACTGCGATTTAAAATCCTAGTCAGGAAGGGCAGCCGGTCGTATAAAACTATGGTGTGAGGCGGGGTGTGCAAAAAGCCAGCATTAAGTAAGGGCTGTTGATAGGAGGCGTTAAACCATGTGCAAGCTCCTTCACCAGGAGAAGCCTACATGCCGGTACCGTGCAGGTTCTTTCGATAGGAGTAGGCACTGTGTGTGTTTTAACCTCTCCGTACAATCATGATAGTTTACGTTAGGAACTTACATAGGCTAAATGCTACACATTCCGTGGCAGAGCCGGGAATCGAACTCGGACCTCCGAGGGTAGCAGCTAACTACTACACTACAGAGGAGGACTATTTCAGAATATTTTACAACCTTAATTAGTACTGTGTTTTAAGAGCTTGAATGGTACTCAGCTAAGAAGACGTTCGCGAGTTACAAGCCGCTTATCAGTGTCCTCGTTCAAGGCCGAGCCGGAAGATACGTGTACAATTTCAGCTAACACACGCATTCCGCTGCTCGCTCTGCGCTGATACGACTTCATGGACAGTAGAACAAACCCATAGCCTACAGTATGCATGCCTCTCACCCGGTAGTCTCGGGTTCGATTCTCTTGGGAATAAAAATGTGTTTAAATCGCAAGAATTTGTTGAGTTGTCCTTTGCACACTCTTGCCTTCGCGATGCGTGTTCGATAATTGTTTTCAACCGGTTGCCCTTCCTGACGTCTCTCTTGGGAATAAAAATGTGTTTAAATCGCAAGAATTTGTTGAGTTGTCCTTTGCACACTCTTGCCTTCGCGATGCGTGTTCGATAATTGTTTTCAACCGGTTGCCCTTCCTGACGTCAAAGAACTCGGATTAAGAATCTGTCGAGAATCGGGGGTTTTACAGCTAGATTTTAAATCACGAACTATTGTTTTACTGCTGGATGCCCTTCCTGACTAAGATTTTAAATCGCAAGAATTTGTTTTAAGACTCAAGTCTTGTTATGTTTCTTTTCGTAATCTGCAAGTCTAAACAAGCATATCACTGCACACTCTTGCCTTCGCGATGCGTGTTCGATAATTGTTTTCAACTAGTTGCCCTTCCTGACGTCAAAGAACTCGGATTAAGAATCTGTCGAGAATCGGGGGTTTTACTGCTAGATTTTAAATCACGAACTATTGTTTTACTGCTGGATGCCCTTCCTGACTAAGATTTTAAATCGCAAGAATTTGTTTTAAGACTCAAGTCTTGTTATGTTTCTTTTCGTAATCTGCAAGTCTAAACAAGCATATCGCTGCACACTCTTGCCTTCGCGATGCGTGTTCGATAATTGTTTTCAACTAGTTGCCCTTCCTGACGTCAAAGAACTCGGATTAAGAATCTGTCGAGAATCGGGGGTTTTACTGCTAGATTTTAAATCACGAACTATTGTTTCACTGCTGGATGCCCTTCCTGACTAAGATTTTAAATCGCAAGAATTTGTTTTAAGACTCAAGTCTTGTTATGTTTCTTTTCGTAATCTGCAAGTCTAAACAAGCATATCGCTGCACACTCTTGCCTTCGCGATGCGTGTTCGATAATTGTTTTCAACCGGTTGCCCTTCCTGACGTCAAAGAACTCGGATTAAGAATCTGTCGAGAATCGGGGGTTTTACTGCTAGATTTTAAATCACGAACTATTGTTTTACTGCTGGATGCCCTTCCTGACTAAGATTTTAAATCGCAAGAATTTGTTTTAAGACTCAAGTCTTGTTATGTTTCTTTTCGTAATCTGCAAGTCTAAACAAGCATATCGCTGCACACTCTTGCCTTCGCGATGCGTGTTCGATAATTGTTTTCACCTAGTTGCCTTCCCTGACGTCAAAGAACTCGGATTAAGAATCTGTCGAGAATCGGGGGTTTTACTGCTAGATTTTAAATCACGAACTATTGTTTTACTGCTGGATGCCCTTCCTGACTAAGATTTTAAATCGCAAGAATTTGTTTTAAGACTCAAGTCTTGTTATGTTTCTTTTCGTAATCTGCAAGTCTAAACAAGCATATCGCTGCACACTCTTGCCTTCGCGATGCGTGTTCGATAATTGTTTTCAACCGGTTGCCCTTCCTGACGTCAAAGAACTCGGATTAAGAATCTGTCGAGAATCGGGGGTTTTACTGCTAGATTTTAAATCACGAACTATTGTTTTACTGCTGGATGCCCTTCCTGACTAAGATTTTAAATCGCAAGAATTTGTTTTAAGACTCAAGTCTTGTTATGTTTCTTTTCGTAATCTGCAAGTCTAAACAAGCATATCGCTGCACACTCTTGCCTTCGCGATGCGTGTTCGATAATTGTTTTCAACTAGTTGCCCTTCCTGACGTCAAAGAACTCGGATTAAGAATCTGTCGAGAATCGGGGGTTTTACTGCTAGACTTTAAATCACGAACTATTGTTTCACTGCTGGATGCCCTTCCTGACTAAGATTTTGAATCGCAAGAATTTGTTTTAAGACTCAAGTCTTGTTATGTTTCTTTTCGTAATCTGCAAGTCTAAACAAGCATATCGCTGCACACTCTTGCCTTCGCGATGCGTGTTCGATAATTGTTTTCAACCGGTTGCCCTTCCTGACGTCAAAGAACTCGGATTAAGAATCTGTCGAGAATCGGGGGTTTTACTGCTAGATTTTAAATCACGAACTATTGTTTTACTGCTGGATGCCCTTCCTGACTAAGATTTTAAATCGCAAGAATTTGTTTTAAGACTCAAGTCTTGTTATGTTTCTTTTCGTAATCTGCAAGTCTAAACAAGCATATCGCTGCACACTCTTGCCTTCGCGATGCGTGTTCGATAATTGTTTTCAACTAGTTGCCTTTCCTGACGTCAAAGAACTCGGATTAAGAATCTGTCGAGAATCGGGGGTTTTACTGCTAGATTTTAAATCACGAACTATTGTTTTACTGCTGGATGCCCTTCCTGACTAAGATTTTAAATCGCAAGAATTTGTTTTAAGACTCAAGTCTTGTTATGTTTCTTTTCGTAATCTGCAAGTCTAAACAAGCATATCGCTGCACACTCTTGCCTTCGCGATGCGTGTTCGATAATTGTTTTCAACTAGTTGCCCTTCCTGACGTCAAAGAACTCGGATTAAGAATCTGTCGAGAATCGGGGGTTTTACTGCTAGATTTTAAATCACGAACTATTGTTTCACTGCTGGATGCCCTTCCTGACTAAGATTTTAAATCGCAAGAATTTGTTTTAAGACTCAAGTCTTGTTATGTTTCTTTTCGTAATCTGCAAGTCTAAACAAGCATATCGCTGCACACTCTTGCCTTCGCGATGCGTGTTCGATAATTGTTTTCAACCGGTTGCCCTTCCTGACGTCAAAGAACTCGGATTAAGAATCTGTCGAGAATCGGGGGTTTTACTGCTAGATTTTAAATCACGAACTATTGTTTTACTGCTGGATGCCCTTCCTGACTAAGATTTTAAATCGCAAGAATTTGTTTTAAGACTCAAGTCTTGTTATGTTTCTTTTCGTAATCTGCAAGTCTAAACAAGCATATCGCTGCACACTCTTGCCTTCGCGATGCGTGTTCGATAATTGTTTTCACCTAGTTGCCTTCCCTGACGTCAAAGAACTCGGATTAAGAATCTGTCGAGAATCGGGGGTTTTACTGCTAGATTTTAAATCACGAACTATTGTTTTACTGCTGGATGCCCTTCCTGACTAAGATTTTAAATCGCAAGAATTTGTTTTAAGACTCAAGTCTTGTTATGTTTCTTTTCGTAATCTGCAAGTCTAAACAAGCATATCGCTGCACACTCTTGCCTTCGCGATGCGTGTTCGATAATTGTTTTCAACTAGTTGCCCTTCCTGACGTCAAAGAACTCGGATTAAGAATCTGTCGAGAATCGAGGATTTACAGCTAGATGCTCGCCGGATACCCTTCCCGACGGCATAAGTTGCCAGGATTTGAATCGCGGTATCCATCATTGTGTCTGACTTGCAAGCTCACGCGTATTTTTATTTTTTGCTGAGATATCATGCTACTTCCGTTCGCCAGCTAGAGCGGAAACTCGCAGTACTGCGTCTATTTCATCTTACAACTTGGAGGAGACAACATGTGTACATATAATTTATGATCTTTCACCCTCCCTTAAAAAACATGTAAGTATCTCGGAACATTCTTATCCGTGTGTGTTGCAAATACTAAGCGAGTGAGCCGAGCGAGTTGGCTACGCAGTGTGCTTTCTTGATTTTCGTATGAGTGTATTCACAATTACTAAGCGTCTTAGCAGTGTGATGAACGAGTTAGCTACGCGGTATAGATTTTTTCGTGCCGAGCGAGTTGGCTACGCAGTGTGCTTTCTTGATTTTCGTATGAGTGTATTCACAATTACTAAGCGTCTTAGCAGTGTGATGAACGAGTTAGCTACGCGGTATAGATTTTTTATTTTTATTTTCGTACTAAGCAAATCATTTGAAGTGTTAGGTATGCGATATGTGCACAGTGTGTTTTTAGCTATGCGATATGTGCACAGTGTGTATGTTAATCATTGAAGTTGTACTGAACACATCAAACAATGTTCGATTCTAGGCTTGCTATGTTTCAATCTAAACAAAGGTATCCCCTAACATGTTGTATCGGATCACATGTAACGACATCGAGTGCAGTGTTCGATTCTAGTCTTGTTAGTTTCAATCTAAACAAAGGTATCCCCTAACATGTTGTACAGTGTTCGGTTCTTAGGATAAAGGTATCCCCTAACATGTTGTATCGGGTCACATGTAACGACATCGAGTGCAGTGTTCAATTCTAGTCTTGTTATGTTTCAATCTAAACAAAGGTATCCCCCTAACATGTTGTACAGTGTTCGGTTCTACTTGTTTAGTGATCTGAACACATCAATCATTGTTCTGATCACATGTAACGACATCGAGTGCAGTGTTCAATTCTAGTCTTGTTATGTTTCAATCTAAACAAAGGTATCCCCCTAACATGTTGTACAGTGTTCGGTTCTACTTGTTTAGTGATCTGAACACATCAATCATTGTTCTGATCACATGTAACGACATCGAGTGCAGTGTTCAATTCTAGTCTTGTTATGTTTCAATCTGATCTTCTTAGAACAAAGGTATCCCCTAATACAGCGTTCAATTCTACTTATGTAGTGTTCTGAACACACCAGACAATGTTTTAATCACATGTTGAAGTTAACGACATCGAGTACAGTGTTCGATTCTACTTATTTTGTGTTCTGAACACATCAATCAATGTACAGTGTTCAATTCTAGTCTTGTTATGTTTCAATCTGATCTTCCGACATCGAGTGCAGTGTTCAATTCTAGTCTTGTTATGTTTCAATCTGATCTTCTTAGAACAAAGGTATCCCCTAATACAGCGTTCGATTCTACTTATGTAGTGTTCTGAACACACCAGACAATGTTTTAATCACATGTTGAAGTTAACGACATCGAGTACAGTGTTCGATTCTACTTATTTTGTGTTCTGAACACATCAATCAATGTGCAGTGTTCAATTCTAGTCTTGTTATGTTTCAATCTAAACAAAGGTATCCCCTAATACAGCGTTCGATTAGTGTTCTGAACACACCACACAATGTTTTAATCACATGTTGTATCGAGTACAGTGTTCTGAACACATCAATCAATGTTCTGATCACATGTTGTACTGGCTGTCTCATAAGGAGCTATGTATAGCTGCCATCTTGCATCCGCCATCTTGCGCAAGCATCCTTAGGGCGTCTCTAGCCATGGATCCTTGAGCCGCCTCATAAGAGCAACCACCATCTCGCGCAAGCATCCCTCATAAGGAGCCTTGTATAACCGCCATCTTGCGCAAGCATCCCAAGGGCGTCTATGTATAGCGATCATCTTGCATGAGCACCTTTAAGGAGTCATGTATAGCTACCATCTTGTGCAATTAGCGTCGAGAGAGGACTGCTGTAGAATTTTTCTTTTTAAAATTATCCGCTACCACATAGAGTGTAGCACTGAGGTTTGCGATGTAAGATGGTGGATGACAGCTGCGCGTGAGTTTGTAAAGCATGTGGAATTTGCCGCCACCACATAGATGGCAGCACG
The DNA here is from genome assembly GCF_040414725.1 of Anabrus simplex. Classification (NCBI taxonomy): domain Eukaryota; kingdom Metazoa; phylum Arthropoda; class Insecta; order Orthoptera; family Tettigoniidae; genus Anabrus; species Anabrus simplex. Next base: position 57,774,363 of record NC_090273.1, on the reverse strand, counting down.
GTGCTCAAAGATGGCGGATGACAGCTAACAGAACTTTTCAAATTACCCGCTACTACAGAGAGCAGCACGGTGCTCAAAGATAACGGATGACAGCTAACGAAATTGCCCGCTACTACGTGCTTAAGGTAGTAGTCATAAAGAGGGCAGCACGGTGTTTAAAGATGTCGGATGGCAGCTAACGAAATTACCCCGCATGAGGGCAGCACGGTGCTCTGTTGATTAAAGATGTCGGATGACAGCTAACGAAATTGCCCGCAGCATAGTGCTCTGTTGGTTAAAGATGGCGGGTGACAGCTGTCAAAAGAGCATGTGGCTTTGTTTCCAAACAAGAGCACGTGGAATTTGCCGCCACAACAAAGAGGGCAGCACTGTACTCTGTTGCTTAAAGATGGCTGTCAAAAAAAAAAGCGTGTGGGTTTGTAAAGCATGTAGAATTTGCCGCCACCACATAGAGGGTAGCACGGTGCTCAAAGATAGCTGCTGTCAAAAAGCATTTTTCAAATTATCCGCCGCCACATTTCAAAGGTATCTAGCTAAGGATGGCAGCACGGTGATTAAAGATGGCGGATGATAGCTAACAGAACTTTTCAAATTGCCCGCTACTACGTGCTTAAGGTAGTAGCCATAAAGAGGGCAGCACGGTGTTCTGTAGATTAAAGATGGCGGATGACAACTGACGAAATTGCTCGCAGCACGGTGCTCAAAGATGGCGGATGACAGCTGCACATGGCTTTGTTTCCAAACAAGAGCACGTGGAATTTGCCGCCACCACATAGAGGGCAGCACTGTTCTCTCTGGATTAAAGATGGCGGATGACAGCTGTCAGAAAAGCATATAGGTTTGTAAAGCATGTGGAATTTACCGCCACCACATAGATGGCAGCACGGTGATTAAAGATGGCGGTTGACAGCTGTCAAAAAAGCATGTTGATTTGTAAAGCACGTGGAATTTGCCGCCACCACATAGATTGCAGCACTGTTCTCTCTGGATTAAAGATGGCGGATGACAGCTGTGACGTACCACATTTCAAAGGTAAGTAGCTAAAGAGGGCAGCACGGTGCTCAAAGATGGCGGATGACAGCTGTCAGAAAAATAGCACGTGAATTTGTTTCCAAACAAGAGCACGTGGAATTTGCCGCCACTACATAGAGTGCGGCACTGAGGTTGGCGATGCAAGATGGCGGATGACAACTGTCAAAGGTAAGTAGCTAAAGAGGGCAGCACGGTGATTAAAGATGGTGGATGACAGCTGCACGTGGCTTTGTTTCCAAACAAGAGCACATGGAATTTGCCGCCACTACATAGAGCGCAGCACTGAGGTTTCGGATGCAAGATGGCGGATAACGTACCACATTTCAAAGATAAGTAGCTAAAGAGGGCAGCACGATGCTCAAAGATGGCGGATGACAGCTGCACGTGGATTTGTTTATCTCGCGCTAGTGAGGTTAAGTTGGTAGCACTAAGGTTTAGACCCGTCAAGATGGCGGCACTGCCGATGACAGGTGATGAATTTACATCTACTACGATAAAGAGGGCAGCACGGTGCTCAAAGATGGCGGATGACAGCTGTCAAAAAACACGTGGCTGTCAAAAAGCACGTAGCTTTGTTTACCTCGCGCTAGTTAGGTTAAGTTGGTACCACTAAGGTTTAGGCCCGTCAAGATGGCAGTACTGAGGTTTGCGATGCGTTGTTGTCTGTCAAAAAGCACGTGGCTTTGTTTACAAATCTGTCAAAAAGCACGTGGCTGTCAAAAAACACGTGGCTTTGTTTACCTCATGCTAGTTAGGTTAAGTTGGCACTACTGAGGTTTAGGCCCGTCAAGATGGCAGTACTGAGGTTAGCGATTCGTTGTTGTCTGTCAAAAAGCACGTGGCTTTGTTTACAAATCTGTCAAAAAGCACGTGGCTGTCAAAAAGCACGTGGCTTTGTTTACCTCGCGCTAGTTAGGTTAAGTTGGCACTACTGAGGTTTAGGCCCGTCAAGATGGCAGTACTGAGGTTAGCGATGCGTTGTTGTCGATGACAGCTGTCAAAAAGCACGTGGCTTTGTTTACAAATTCAAATTTCCCGCGGGAGGTGGAGGAGGCATCTGGGAGGCCTCTGGCTGAGGTGGAGGTGGAGGTGGCCACTGGGAGGCCTCTGGCTGAGGTGGAGGTGGAGGTGGCCACTGGGAGCCTGAGGTGGAGGTGGCGGCCGAACTCTCCCATTATACTACTGGCAGCCCTGAAGATGGTTTTCCGTGGTCTCCCACACCAGGAAAATGCTGGGCTGTACGTTAATTAAGGCCACGGCCGCTTCCTTCCCACTCCACTCCTAGGCCTTTCCTGTCCCATCTTCGCCATAAGACTTATCTGTGTTGGTGCGACGTGAAGCATTTTGTAATTAATAATAATAATAATAATAATAATAATAATAATAATAATAAACACAGGATTGCCGGAATTACGCCCCGAAAACTCTTCTGGATTGAGAAAATGTACTTGTATATACTTAAACTTCAGATGTTTTCGGAGGGATTGAAACCCTTTAATTTGGTGTATAAGGGGAGTGCGTCTATCCAACACAACAACGTGCTTAGCCAACATGAAATAATGAACGAAGTTTGTACTGTGAGTGACACTTCAGATTCTATTTGATCCTTCTCACATCTTTGGTATCCTAAAGGACGAAGTTTATTCCTTTTAATTATGATGCTGTTAACTAACCCATAGTAGTCGATTTTAATTGGTTGCTTATATAACTCTACTCTACCTATTCTTTTCTGAAAAAAATAAGGGCTGTATTGCTATGTATTCTCAGGGATTTTGTACTAATCTCAGTCTGAAATATATGTGTGCTTATCTTTTATCTTACTTTTATTATCTGTTCAACACGTCTCAAAACAGACAGCCCGGTGAAGCCCTAGTTTCATTTAAAATATTTTGGAGAAGTGGACTTCTCTTCGTCATTCTTTGTTTTGTCTGTTACCACCCCCAGAAAAGTCCCTTGTAAACGTCTGAGTGTGCAGTTAGATGAAGAGTGGCTCTACCTATCTTATCTTGACTGGAAACCTCTATTCCAGAGACCAGAACTGTAACTTTATAGAGTTCGGCTCCATGGCTAAATGGTTAGCATGCTGGCCTTTGGTCACAGGGGTCCCGGGTTCGATTCCCGGCAGGGTCGGGAATTTTAAACATAATTGGTTAATTTCCCTGGCACGGGGCTGGGTGTATGTGTCGTCTTCATCATAATTTCATCCTTATCATGGCACGCAGGTCGCCTATGGGAGTCAAATCGAAAGACCTGCACCTGACGAGCCGAACATGTCCTCGGACACTCCCGGCACTAAAAGCCATTCGCCATTTCATTTTTCAACTTTATAGACGTGATATTGTCCAAGAATTACTAAAACCTTACATGCTGCCGTTAACTTGCGGCACTCTTAAGATAATAATGCTATTTGCCTTTAGGTCCTACTAACTATTTTTTATTGTTTTCGGAGATTCCGAGGTGCCGGAATTTGGAACCGCAGGAGTTCTTTTACGGGCCAGTAAATCTAGCGACACGAGGCTAGCCTATTTGAACACCTTCAGATACCACTGGACTGAGCCAGAATCAAATACGCCAAATTTGGGTCAGAAGTCCAGAGTCTGAACCGTCTGAACCACTCAGCCCTGCTATTCTTAAGAAATGCATACTATGTCGCCATAGAACACTACAGGAGATCGCGTCATTGCAAGACTTGGGATACGAGCACAAAGGGTTTAACGACGATATTTATAACAAAGCCCGTGTTGATTGCGCGGTTCTGGCCATCTACCTTTTCGTCTGCATTCGGGAGATGATTGCTGGATTCGAATAGAACTGACGACAGCCCTGAAGATGTTCTACCTTGGGTTCTCATTTTTACACCAAGACAATGCTAGACCTGTAGTTTGATTAAGGCCAGAGTGATTTCTTCCTTGATCAATGCTTGTTATTTTCCGACCCCGACGATATTAGAGTACTCGAGGCATAGGGAGTAAATTTTCAAGCCTTTCGTGGCCCTTGTCTTTCTTTGCCAGATACCTTCATGTGTCGAAGTATCGGATCTCTTCCATTCTTTCTCTCTTTTTAGCGTTATATATAGAGGATGGTTGCCTAGTTGTAATTCCTCTCAAAACAATAATCACCACCACCAGGGTGCTTTCTTCCCAGTCCTATCCCTGTGTTATCCCATTGTCTGAGTCAGTACTACATAAAACCAACAGCAAAACGAATAACCCAAGAGTGAAAATGGAAAAGGATGAAAGTGCCACAATGCAGAACTGTCTTTGTTTTTTTCGGAATTGCCTGAAAGGATTCTACGGCGTACCATTGTGAAGGCTGGAAGTCCATATTGTGTGTGTCCAGACTTTGAGCCTTCAGAATGGTACGCCGAATGGTCCTTTCAGCTAATTCCGAGCAAAAAGAAAGGCAATTCACCACTGTGGCACTTTCATCCTTTTCCATTTTCACTCTTCAATTGTCGGTTTACTCACATGAATCTCGAACATGCTACGTGAAAGAACCATTCAGTTTCGAGGAAGTTTCGAAAAATGAGTTTCTTTGCATTCGAGTTAGCTTCAATCTCCTTAAAAAATGGGATGTGCTTACAAAGTGGAACCATTAATAAGTAGTAATTGTACTGATATGCAGAAAAAAATTAATTAATTCATATCCAATTCCGGTATAACCTGCCGGTCGCAGCAGGTCAAGTAATATTACCAACCAACAAAAATTACCCATTAATAAAAGACCGTATTAAGTACCCAGATATGATCCACCTTGTTGAAACTCTCGGAGGCTGCATTGATTATGGAGGAAGTAAAAATTTAAACCATTTCTGGAAAGCACTCACGTCTCTGAAGCCAACGACCAAGAAGGGGGCGTTTTAATAGAAACTGCCGGAACAGTTGAAATTATTTGGCAGCACGCTATGTATTAATGGTCTACAACAACCTTGGGAATTTTGAATAATGCAATGGTCTCTAAAGTGAAGTCTGGGGGTCTTGAATCAACGGCGGACCTGATTAGTTCCCTTAGGGATTTCTCGATTCTACTAACAGCATTCTATGTAGACTTCAATCTACTTCGGAAGAGCCAAGGTGAAACTTTCGAATTCACTGAAGAGCTACTGGTGACTGGTAGGTTAGGACCGTTTTTTAGGACACAATTCTGTGATATGATAGCTCACTGTGATTAAGTTAATAACTAGGTGTTGGTTGATACAAAAGTGTAGTTGTCTAGAAACTTGACTTCGTAAGTTGGTGGTGGCTTTGATTTCGCCGGCGGTATATTCTACCTGTCGTAAGAAGTCACTGAAAGGAGCTATAATCTTTGCAACGTGAGATGGTTACCACGTGGCCCCTAGCTAAGTCTGACATTTCTTCTCTTTACTTATGCTAGTCTCCTTGCAATCGTCTTTCCTATCTGACCTTATAAGCTCAAGTCTTCTTCACTTCAGACACCAATGGTTCTAAGCTTTTGTGGCCTAGGATGTTCTCCTTTTCTGCATCTTTATTAATCTTTCCCTTTCTTTCCCCTTCCTACATTCTTCATTTTATAGAAGTCTTTTCTGCATGACTTTAAATAATCAGATTTATTTACAGCACAATTCATGTTTCTGTTTAACCAGATGAAAAGATGGGTAAAGGCTGTGCAATTAGAAGAACTGGTGTTTGACACTGTAACAGAGGATGGGTGTCACCTAAGAAAGCGAGTGTGAGGAAGACAAGTGATGGCAGACTTTATGCATAGCTTAGGAGGGAGTGTCTCTAAGGACATGCTGACTATTTTGTTAATTCCTTACTCTAGTGCACGTTTCAATCAATCAATCAATCAATCAATCAATCAATCAATCAATCAATCAATCAATCAATCAATCAATCAATCAATCAATCAATCAATCAATCAATCAATCAATCAATCAATCAATCAATCAATCAATCAATCAATCAATCAATCAATCAATCAATCAATCAATCAATCAATACTGATCTACATTTAGGACAGTCGCCCAGTGGCAGAATCCCTATTTGTTGGTTTCCTAGTATTCTCTTAAATAACTGCAAAGAATTTGGATATTTATTGTGAACATCGCCCTTGGCAAATTATTCCAATACCTAACTCCTCTTCTTATTAACGAATATTTGTCCCAGTTTGTCCTCTTGAATTCGAACTTTACACATACGGTATAAGAGAACATAAAGGTCTAATAATACTGCCTTGAGGAATTCCCCTCTAAATTATTACAGGATCATATAATGCTTCACCTACTCTAATTCTCTGAGTTGTCTATCACTTCATGTGCTTGTATACGCAGAAGTTCTCCATAAAATATATTACATATCGGTGGCATGTTATTACTCTCCTTCGAACTCAGCTGAGAAGGAATCAAAACTTCCGTGGCCTCGAAAAATAAACAAATTAAAACGCAAACCTTGGTACCAGGATTAAAACTGAACACCCAGTGACAGAAATGTATTTAATTTCCTTCATTATGCATTAAGAACTTGCCTCAACAGATATATAGCGGTTAGCGAGTAACTATAATCCCTTGGAAAGTGTACCACATTGATTTCCATATTTAAATAAATTACGCGATGTTCGCAACGTGTCTACTAATTTAAGATCCGATGGTCTGTTTACCCATGGGCGGGAAATACAGTACATCACGGAGTGACTTGCACGCACATACAAATGTCAAGAACCTGATCTTGTGGGAAACCACGTGATATATAGCCTTAAAACGAAGCAGTGAATTTACACTGCTCCTGTCTAAATACATGGAGTTGGTCTATATAATAAAATTCAGATGTGGTGTGTGACCTCCGGAGAAGCCTTGTACATATTTTTCTATTTGATTGGAGCTATGACTGAAATATTACGATTTTTAACAAACAAAATATAGCGAATTTTTAATTTTAAAAATCTCCCAATTCTTGCTTATCACATCCCGTTATCAAATTTTCCCTATTGCCATTTTTTAAGTTCTGTATAAAAATCCAACCAAACCCAATGGCACAAGAGCCCCTAACGGCCATGGCCTAACAAGAGACCGCTGTTCAGTTCGAAGGGCTTCATATTATGATGTGTCCTGTGGTCAACACGACGAATCCTCTCGGCCGTTATTCTTGGCGTCCTAGACCGAGGTCGCCATCTCACCGTCAGATGGCTCCTCAATTGTAATCACGTAGGCTAAGCGGACCTCGAACCAGCCCTCAGATCTAGGTTGAAATCACTGACCTGGCGGGAATCTAACCCGGGCCCTTACGGTAAGAGGCAGACACGCTACGTAGACTGAAAATGTATATTCCTGTAGGCACAGCAATAATTACAGTAGCGGGTGTGAAGTAACCCCTTTTGACTACATCTATACCTACAGTGAATATGTTGTAGGCTCATACAACAAATCCTAGAAGACCAATTGCTATTATTGCATAAATTATACCTACAGTAAAAAGGCTTCCTTTTTCCCACTTTCTTTATTAATAATATGTGAAACCATTCCGAAATCCTGTAAGAATTAAAATATATACTTCTGGATGCCAAAAAAATCAGAAAAGTTGTTGGTAAAGAATTGGATCTCCACCACCAGCAGGATCAAAGAATGATGTATTTAGGTTTCGGTCAGTAAGTAGTATATTAAAGCACCAGCTAGTACAGGAAGAGAGAGAAGCATGGCTACAGATCATACAAAAAGGGAGTTTTATCTAATGATATTCCTGGATCACGTATATTAATGAAAACCTACAGCCTGTTTTCCAGTCTTTGACCGGGCCAGGGATGTAATGAATGAAACAGATATAGGCTATTAGTACAATGGGATCGCCACTCCCAAGGTGATTATTAATAACTGATACATGCAATGAAATTATAATGGAGAGTGTTGCTGGAGAAAAACCTGTCCAACTCCGCTTTGTCCAGCACAAATCTTACATGGAGTGACCGGGTTTTGAACCACGGTATCCAGCGGTGAGAGGCCGACGCGCTGCTGTCTGAGCCACGGAGGCTCCCACGTATATTAATATTTGTGGTAATAAAATCAACAGCCCCTAGAATAGAAGAAACTCCTGCTAAATGGAGTGAGAAAATTGCTAAATAAACCAAGGCCCAAGCGTGGCAAATTCCTAAGCAGTTCAACCAATACCTGCACCGCTTTCCACTAAACTACTTCTTAGCAACAATGTTAGTGAGGGAAGTAATATTCAAAAGTTTATAATGTTTATACGAAGGAAAGTTATATCAGGGGCACCAAGTATAAGTGGGACTAATCAATTCCCGAATCCCCCAATTATAATAGGCACCAATATGAAGAAAATTATTACAAATGCGTGAGCTGTAACTATTAAATTGTGAATCTGGTCATCACCAATTAGATAACCTGTTTGTCCAAGTTCTGCTCGGATTAACCCGCGATCACTAGTGCTATGAGGTTCAATCTAACATTTTGTTCAAATTTTGCTATAATTCTTTTGTCCATTGCTTTAAATCGATGTCCATTTGGAAATGCCTCATTCGGTCCGTTGAGCACGCCGTGATGTATTTGTGTAGTAGCTGCGATATTTTGGTGGTGAGGAAAGAGTGGGGGAAAGAGTGCGTCAATAGTTTTGTTAGTTGCCATCTCACAGCGCGTATGTGTGTGACCAGTGAGTAGCGTTAGGGGAGACCTAACAGCGCGAGTGATCACGTGTGTGTAATTTTCTACAATTTGATTGATATTTATTCGGGCAATATGAGTGTAAGACAAAGACAGCAAATTAATAGCTGGTTGTTAGATGAAAATTATGTTGATCACATGAGTTGCACTGGCAATAATTATGTGTTGCTTGTGTGAAAATGTTGAAAATAACATTAATACCATAGTATAAAGTAACCTATTTTTTAGACCGTAAATCAATATACTGTAGACTTTATTAATATTCCAAACTGTATTTGTGATTTAGTAAGTAAGCTTATACGTTTAGAGGCTACTTTTATCAGCTGGTGCTATTTCATTTGAAATAAATGTAATGTTTAACTGTATGTTGTATTAAATAAAAATAATAAAACATGTTAGAATTATCAGTATACAATAAACATATTAAAATAAAACAAAAGTGAAAAGAAACATAGAAAATTAATGATTTTATAAGAGAAATACAAATGTTAGGCTCCACCTAACAATGCGAGTGGTCGCGTGACTTGCCGATGCGCGAGTGAACGCGGGTTAACAAGCTAATGGATGTACCCACTATACTTGCTCAAGCATCGAAAACGAAATATAAGGTTCCAATATCCTTAAAATTAGATGAGAAAAGTAATTGCTGCAGTAGGGTGGCTGAGGTTATAGGTGCTAAACTGCAACTTTATTTAGGAGAACTTTACCCCTACCAGGATTTATAGTCAATAATGACATTAAGACTGCAATTTTACATTCTAAAATTTAGTTATTTTGTCCTAGATGTTAACAGATTTATATAGTCTAGAACAAACATGTATCTTACCCTTCCTCAGTTGTATTAGTAATTAATTGTCTCGTCGGTCTTAATAGGGTTATCCTACATTTACAACATACATTTTGAATGAACCGCATGACTGAAAGAATGACTGCAGCTCTTCTCTTGTCTTCTATCTTTCCTTGTAATATGAGGTGTAGAATCTGATTTTCTGGCTTTGATGATGTTTGCCAGGTCACGCTTAGCTCTAGTCCTCCTTAACACTTCATTACTTGTTACACATTAACGATATTAATGCAACCAATTAAAGAGCATATTTTTTGTTATCCGTGCGAAGTTAGTTGACACAGAAAACGGTCAGCGGCAATAGGGGCACTTCTCGCCCCTCCCTCATTGTTTTAAAAGTCCTCATGTCAACGAACTTCAAATTTGACTATAAGTGGAAGCAATACCATATTAAGTTCGCACCTCGTTGTCCCCTCTCCGTGCTCAAATTTTGTGTACCCCTAGGAGATGGAAGAAAAGCAATTGGTGCTCACAATTCATTATAATGTTGAGGTAAATCCAAGTAAATTTCTTACATTGTTACCACTCATATACTGAGATAAAAAGTCATTAAAGGAAGTCATGTGTACTATACATTTACATAGCTGCATATTCTACTATATTCATGATAGTTTACCTTTTCTTCTTTTCTTTTTTCCCTTTCTTGACAGTCTCGTGCTGCACGCCACCAGCTGGGGAGTGCCTGATTGCTCTGCAATATCTCGAACAAATGCGTGTTGCGGGTTGCATCACAGTTCTCTAAGGTGCTACTGCAGTCTGTGTCGAATATAGGTAATTATTAACGACCCTCACCGACATGTGCATTCAGTTGTCCAGGTGGAAGTGATTCACGTTTTGTGTCACTATTCATCAAACATCCTTCCAGTTTTTCATGTCCATTCCTTCCTTCTAACATTTTAAAAATTCTATCTCTGTAGTAGAGTTTGCGTCAAGAGGCCTAACGAACAGGCAAAGTATTGTAATCCATAGGTTAGTGTACTGCTTTAGCCTTTGCAGTGAAGTAAATAATATTACTTCCTAACGTAGATATTTAGGCTTACAACTTAAATTATACGTTCCATCGCTGGTAAGAGTTGTTGGCACACAGACACTCAGACACACACGCTTTAGCGTAGGAAGTGTCTAAGTTGGTGCAGAGAGAAACCACATTAGTCTAGGTCATGTCACAACGTAGAGAGTTTACAAGATTGACGCGCCCAGCTGAGTCATACGTTGCATTTTCTGAGAAATATATGTAATAAATTATATTATATTTCACAGGTATGGGGGTGCCTCAATGGTTCAGACGCGTGGGTTCCGTGGTTCAAATTCCGGTCACTCCATGTGAGAATTGTGCTGGACAAAGTGGAGGCAGGACAGGGTTTTTCCGGTTTTCCCTGCCATCTTTCATTCCAATAACACACTCCGGTACAATTTTTTTCATCACTCCGTCGTTAGTCATTACCTCAGGGGAATGCGACAGGCGTGGGCTATTGGCACAATTCCTATCCTCGCCGCTAGAAGGGGGATTTATTCATTCCATTTCCAAATCTGTCGAATGACTGGAAACAGGCTGTGGTTTTTCATGACATGTATGGCAGGCCATCCACTACAATGAAGTTCAACTGTTATGGATGATCAGATGGTTGTCAGGTATAAAAATACTTTAAAGGAGTACAAAGATTAAGTTTTACGGCAAGGCTATCTCATAGCATTAACACTTTTCATAATTTATTTAACATCCCAATTTAAAAAAAAATGACGGCATTGTTTTACGAATGCCGGGCTGAGTGACTCAGACGGTTCAGGCGCTGGGCTTCTGACTCCAACTTGGCAGGTTCTATCTTGGCTCAGTCTGGTGGTATTTGAAGGTGCTCAAATAAGACATTCTCGTTTGGGTATATTTACTGACACGTAAAAGAAGTCCTGTAAGACTAAATTGTCGCACCTCGTCGTCTCGGGAAACCTTCAGAGTAGTTGGTGGGACGTAAAGCCGAAAACATTAATTACCATTGTACGAATGTACATTCAATTTTACTGATAACCAAATAATTGTAGAAGAGAACGAGTGTGACATTAATTATATGCTGCAGAAAATAATCCCAGAATATATCATGTGCGGCTTAACAATTGTTGACCAATAATTTTTTTGAAAAATGAGATATCAGTGCTAATAGGGTGTATGATCACGACTTTATGCTGTGGTGTCATCTTATGCCTTACATTTGAACTTCAAGCTGGTTTACTATGGAGGAAAGTGCTAGCGTTGGTTCATCACTAGGTGTAATAGATCTTTTAAATAAAGGCCATAGACGAAATCAAATCTGTATTTTGAAGTATTTTCTTGACATTTTTACTTTTGTAATTTTTATTTTTAACTAATATCATTTGATGTTATTTTTGTTCCAAGTACATGTATAGGATTTATCTTTTATATGCAGATTATTTTCAATTACATCACATTAAGTTATAAAAATGAAAGATTGCATTTAATAGATGAATTGTTTTGCACACATGTGTATACCATGTATAAACCCACAAAATAATTTTCCTCTAACTTAAAAAGAACTGATTTGTTGGTTACATCCTTATTCCGGGGAGTTCTTCAATTAATATAGATTCTGAGTTGGAACATCATTATCATCGGGTCATCCAAACTGATAATCTTTCTTCTGCCATCCTTTCAGTCTTCCAGTATCTTCCATTAATTTTCGCACTGTCCGTCATCTGATACCTCTTTCGTCCCCTCAGACTTCTCCCTATAACGTTTCATTCCAGTGCCTGTGTTAATAAAAATTCCCTTCGGAAACAGTGACCTAACCAATTCTTTTGAATGGTTTCCAGTATTGTCGCTCTTTATCACCTACTCTTTCCAATACTACTTCATTCCTTAATTTGTATTGCCAATTGACTTCCTCCATTATTCTCCATACCCACATTTCAAAAGATTTCAATCTTCTTTCTCCCTCCCTTCTCAAAGTCCAAGTCTCATAAAGAGCAACGTTCCATACAAAGCAAGGTACTGTAAAGGGAGCAGATATGCTCAGATTCCTTGGTTTTGAGTTCCATTCCCACTTCAACAGTCCGGAAAAAGATTTTGTATCGTTCCCTTTTTTCAATATACCGTAATTGAAGACAGATCCGTATTTTCTACTTTCATCATTGCAAGTCTTCATATGTAAGTGCAACATTGAACAAGTACAAATATATAATAAGACAGAAATACTAGATCTTGGAATATACAAAATTTCAGTTATCTTATGGTATTAGATCGGTGTGTTCTCCATAAACGTTCGTATGCAAAGAGTACTGAGATTTAGCGTGCACAATTGTAGTAGTATTTCGTGGCTAAAATAGAATATAATCTTGTAACACCAGACACGATGGCCACGCTCTTAACCTGGAGGCCACTAGATGACTCACGGCAAGTTATGTAGCATACAGCAATAAGAAACGATGTCCATGAATAATTCAACATTCTGACTGAAAAATAATCCAGTTCCACTCATTTTAGCATTAATATTTACTATGACTTTACACGGAAGTACTTTTCTAGTATGCATAAGGGAATTCCACGTCTCTTATGGATTAATTATTTGGTTTTCATCGCAGACATTCACGGTCAGATAGGGTGCGATTGTTCATTGTGCGTCGTTCAACAGATAGGCAAAAGCGCTATCAGCCAATGATTGTCGTTCCTCCGCTTGATGCGGCTGTGAATTTCTGCCGTGGAGAGGTGCAGTTTTCTCGTACGGCTGCTCTTCAGCATTAGTTACATCCAAGTTGGAGCACAGCCCGTAACACATTTAACTTCCTCATGTGTGGTTTACTAGCCACCCATTGCATTCAAACGTCATCTGTCGATGGCACGACAAAGCGTAGGGTTTGAAATGTGTATATTGGATTTGTAATGCTCAGGCATGTTCTGAAGACATAACACGGTTACCGTGATTTAAACATTACCTCTGTTTTAAAAGTTATACGCAGCCGAAACTCCTAAGCTGGTAAAAGGAGGAGTAATTAAGAGCTTAGAATTGGTATTACGAAAGATTACCAGGAAGATATTGGGACCGCGAAGAATAGAGGATAGTGAGTTAAGAAGAAGAGCGAACCAAGAATTATACACTAACATCTCGGACGTCATACGGAATAGAAGGAGCGTGTTCTTAGGACACATCCTGAGACTGGACCAAGGGAGGTTAGCACTGCAAATAATACAGATTATTTTGAACAAGAGAACCAAAGTACGCTGGATACAAGAGGTACAAAGGAATCTACTATAAACGGGAATACAGGAACCAGAGATATACAAAAGAGTGACTTCTAAATTTTAAAAAATCAGGCTTGCACAGGTTTTTAGGACAGATCTAGACCCAGAACTAAATCATCATGGATAGAAGAGCGAAGAAGACGAAAAGAAGAAGAAGAATGTATTGTAGACTACAGCTTGCCAATGAGTTGCAGGTGGTAGTGGTTGTTGGCTTAAGAGGAAATACATGGGCAGTCATCCTTTCTTTTATAATCAGAGGGAAAGGGGAAGAAGCTCCGTTCTTCTGAGGGTATCGGAAGAAAGAGGAAACGATCACTAAGGACATGCAAATGAAACACTTCGCAAACCTAATACAATGGGGGTCAGAGCAGAACAAGAATTGACCAAGGGAGGTCAGATAGGAAAAACGAAAGTGAGAAGTCAGTGGAAGCAATGACAAAGTTAGAACAACTCATGCTGCCAAGTTATAAGCACCTGGGAACAACATTTAGTTGCCTCTTACGATAGGCGAGCGATTTCGTGGCTGAATTCTACTCTGCCTACCCACAGGGTAAGGTTGCTATTGCACCATAAAATATAATATAAATTTATTTGTTGACGTTGTGTTATCTAGTATTCTCCTTTGAAACTATTAGAATGTGTGTTGCTTCAAATTAAAATGCAATTTTGCCACTCATATAACGAAGATAGTTAAATGTTGGGCTGCGTGGCACAGACGGTTGAAGCGCTGGCCTTCTGACCCGAACTTTCCAGCTTCGATTCTGGCTCAGTCCGGTGCTATTTCAAGATGCTCAAATAGTTCAGCATCGTGTCGGTAGATTTATTAGCACGTAAAATTCTCGGCGTCTCCGAAACCCGTCAAAATTAGTTAGTGGGACGTAAGAAGCAATAACATTGTTAGTATCATTATAGTTAAGTTTTCGTTTACTAGCGAGCATTACGTTTAGTATAAAAAATAACGGGAAAATAAATAGTATACTAGCAGTTTCTCGCTGGCTCCGCCCGCAATGTACAAAGTATGGTGTTGTTCGTTACTATCCTCACGGATGTGTTTGGGAAGATTCGAGTTAATGAAATAAAGCACATGATCTGCTGTGGTAATAGACTGCAATATTATGACAAAACACTTGAGAATACATCACACAAAGAAATTGAATTCAACGTTCCTTGGAACAACACTACGCGCCGAACTGTTAAAAAATCCTTCAAAGATCTTCGTCATGGAGACAAATGTACTCATAACTTTTCTCAGAATCTACCAATTTAAGTAGTCATTACTTCGAAAGAAAGCGCTTGATCCACTGAGTGTTTTTAGAACAAAACGAACTCCGTACCTCAATTAGAACGAAAGATATGATTTCTTCAATGAGACAAAAAATTGAAAAATCAAATAATTTGAGGAAGGTGGATGATAAGTGATTTATAGTATCTGATGACAAATCTGTGCATGAATACTTTCAGTATAGAAAAAAATGAAGGAAATTGACCGAATAGAATGGCCGGACTGACTAACTTTAGTTTTCATAAATCTTTAATATATAGATTATGCGATTAAAATAAATTATAATCCAGTAAGAAACCAAAATAACACCCTTGTGGCCCTTATGAAATGGAATACGAATTTCTTATGTCATGGAATATTTCAAATTCTTGCGTGGCACAACGTTATTTTTTTTCTACATAAAGGTATCAATACTGTGAATTTTAATTGAAGTTTAGTATTACACATAGAAAATACTTTTCTGTTTTCAGCGGGGACAAAAGCAGTGTGTATATATACTGACCCTTGGTCGCCAGTAGCAACCTTATCATTATCTCCCTCGGCGGATTTACATCGCAAGGGGTGAAGGGAGGGTTGAAGTCATCTGTCGTTCCATGGGTCACTAACTTGCATCTTTGCGCAAGGTGGGCTGCGGCTCGGGTTTGCTCAAGGGCCATTGCTCCTTCGTCTTCATTCGATGACCAGTCTGTCTCCGCAGATTATGGTGGAGGGAAATTTTAAGTCTGGTGCGCATGAGCTGTGGGCAGAATATCGAGACAACATGAGACACTAGATCACACAATCCCTATAAGCTGGCGGTCCCACTAACTATGTCTGTACCTTGAACAGAGTATAGATCGGGGAGTAAATTATGCTTAATTAATTACCCATCCGGGTCGAGTTACTTCCCCATCTTCCGGTCTGCTGAAGGCCTATTCTACTGAGATTCTCCGTTCCCACTCATTAATTCAGGTTGAACAAAAATTGTTTACAGTGTATCACTTTAAGTATTACAATCTCATTATTTCGGTCTCGTAGTTTTTGTCTATGCCTTTTCTGGCGAGACCTATTATTTACAATGCACTATGACATCTGGTATGGGCTAGAGCATTTTTTTTACCTTCATTGATCTGTCTCCGTCTTATCTTTGGCTATGACAATATGAAAGTGACTGAGATAGAGTAATGCTAGTAATGCCATTCCATATGCAGCCAGTTCCTCGTATGAATGATACGAAAATATCGCTCATAGAGTCTGTGGGTGCATGCAATTACCGTAACTGGGTTTGACAGACTGATATGTAATAGCAAACTCTGACTCAGTGCAGAAAGCAAGGGGAAACTACCTCACTCCTCATTTCTCTCCAGTGATGCCTAGGCCGTTTATGATAGCTAATAATGGAGCTGTTGAGGATCCCACCAACCTTCAAGCTGAGGACTGAACATACAAATACAATTCTTGTCTTGCTATACATTTTAGGAATATGGAAATTGATTGCAACCAATAAAAATGTTGGAATTGAGAAATTCTAACACAGATCACATAAAAAAATCGTGAAATATTATAGGGACTCAGGAAGGTTGTAAACATTATTAACACTGCTAGGGAAACAAAACGTGAATATCTGGTACACATGCGCAAACATCGTAAGCGATTTCAGTTAATACTTAAAGGGGTGGAAGACCTCTGGATAAACATTTCAGGAGATTTGGTTCAATACCTCGTTGTAGACCGTGATAAACGGTTATTTTTGCGTAACTGCTACATCTGTCACTGCTACAATATAGTAACTGTGAAAAGTAACAGTTAAAAATAACGTCCACAATTACTTAACTTTTATTGGTCACAGCCTGGTCACGGCTATTCCCCTTACAACTGTATTGAGAAGTCCCATTCATTCACTCGCACATGCGCGCACACAACACTATAGTGTTGAAAGTCGGTGCAGCAAAACACGCATTCCTATTTGCTATAAACTCAACGAGAGGCAGACAACGGATGAAATGAGAAGACAACATAGCGTCTTTTCTGAAATATAGAGGAGTGAGTTTGGCAATGCCCCGATCGAGGATAGAAGACAAGAAAACTTGATGATCTGTCTGCCAAACCTCGACACAAACCGGTACAAGAGGATCGATTAAGTAAAATGAGGTAATGTTATGTTATCTATAACATGTTATCTATAATATCAATATGGAAAGTTAGTATATTTATGGTACAAGAAAAATTATACGGGTGAAACGCATAATAATATTATAATGTAGGTCTGAATCAAAGACTTCCCCTGAGCCGTTGAATTTGTCATAACAATTTACACTTTAGTTACCAGACGACAGCAGAAACTTAAAAAAATACACTACAGAGTACATTATACACTGCAGTGTATTTGAAAAGAAATCTCCTACGAAAGCGTCCTCACTTGGAAGACATGCGTACTACCTGAACTCTGAAAATAACATTCTGTCTGTACGCTGCTTCTAGTGACAGTTCCCACTTTCCAGTTACTGTTTTCACTAGTACTTTATTCTGTTGTCGTTACTCGGTAACCTGTTTTTTGTCCTCGTTACATTTGTAACAGTGACAGATATATAACTGTGACAAAGTAACTGCTACGTTATTTTACAGCCATCTCTACCTCGTTGATAGAACTAATTCAAACTGCAGTTAATAAAAGTAAAATTACCGTATGGACCACCAACAACCGGTAACGGATCAGCGCTCTAAGAAGAAGTTCCTGTTACTTTCGAGAGCGGTTCAAAGAATTTCAGATATAACGAAGTACTGTAAGTCCACTGTTGTACTTAAGATTCATCCAATCGCAATGTCAGCTTCATGAACAGTTTGTCAAAAGTAGCATAGCGCAACATTTCCTGTATCAGCCAGTGTCACTATATATTTAAGTTCGCTAATTATGTTCAATGAAATATTCGTTTTGTTTTAACGGTTTTCATTCCACTTCATTCAACAGAGAAATAGTTTACTGATTCATTCAAAAGAACGTAGGACTTTTTCCACACAAGGTGTTATAATGGTAAAAGATAGATGTGAATTATATTAGAGAACAATACAAAAGCTGATTCTCGATCGCTAGCTGCTTAAGTCCGACTACGTACACACTCGACCGAGAAGCCAAGTAAGTAAGTAAGTAAGCAAGCAAGCAAGCAAGCAAGCAAGTTGGAATTTATAGTCATCAGTGTAAAGCAGACTCATAATTTATTTCGGGTATTTATGAATTGGAAAATTAGTGGCATTATTTAGCGGAATTATTTGGTGAAAACTCTAGATGGAAACGTTGTAAGCTATTCGATGTCTCTTACCACCGTATTATGGTAAGTTATATGATTTGCTCGAGAGAGTGAAAATCCACAGCCGGTTTCCAGTCATTCGACCGGATCAGGAATGGAATGAATGAATCCCATCTAGCGGCGAGGACAGGAATTGTGCCGGCTGCCGAAGCCTGTCGCATTCCTCTGGTGCAGTGATTAATAACTGACGAATGAAATTAAGTGATATTGGAGAGTGTTGCTGGAATGAAATATGACAGGGAAAACCGGAGTGCCCGGAGAAAAACATGCCCCATATCCGTTATGTCCAGCACAAATGTCACATGTATTGACCAGGATTTGAACCACGGAACCCAACGGCGAGAGGTCACCGTACTACCGTCTGAGCCACGGGGCCTCATTTGCACGAGAGATTAAGTTCGGGATAATTTAAAGGTGATTGCAATGGTTATTTACTTGAAAATGTAGGGATGTTTCCGGAATAAAATGATGTTTCTCCAGACATGTTATTATGTTTTGTCTTACCTTTGGAAAGTTATATTATACTTTCCAATACACAGAGTTTATAAAACTAATAAACTTACCTCGTTTGTATTGTTTGATGAAACGGATCATTTTTATAAAATTATTTAGTTCTGAATTAGTTACAGCTCTTCAAATGTTGACGAGGAAGCGTTTCTCGCTTTAATTTTTAAAAGAGAAGATAGCTATATTAAGAAATTATTATAATATAATTTTATTGTATTTGTAAAGTATTTGTAGTGACACAAAAGGGAGTACAACGGTTTTTATGGCCAGTAAGTTTAATAAAGAAAATTTCAACTCTACATTTCTCAAAATATATTCATCAAATAAAGAAATATACTACACATCTCAAAGGGAATATTTCCAACTGTCAACGAAAGGGTCCGAAAATTGTTAAAATTCCACCAGCATATGCACTATTTCAGGTTATTCTAAAATTATTCCTATGTATAAATAGTTATATAGTTACCTGTACATAAGAAATAATAATCTGAGTCTTCTACTCGATAAATTCGTTCGGCAATTCACTTAAAAACTGAACATTGTATAGAACATTACAAATAACCCAGAAAATGCTAGTATTTACAATTTGCGTTTAAAATTAAAGGGATCTAGTAATAATCACGAGTGTATATACTGGGAGAATCACCCAAGTTTATCGCAAACATAGTTCTTAAGTAACATCAATATCAGAAATTACGGTACGATTTTCATTTAAAGCAACCGAGGGGTGGGATCGTGAAATTACTGCATAAAAATTCTTCCAAAAGTATTGTAAATCAACAATGGCAAAACAAAGTTTATTTTTCGAAGTGGGAACTTGGTAGATTCGCTTCATGTGATCACTGGAGCCCAAATTTGTACGCAGTAATACAGTAAGTTAGAATGCAATTTTGCCGAGCTGAGTGGCTCAGACGGTTGAGGCGCTGGCCTTCTGACCCCAACTTGGCAGGTTCGATCCTGGCTCAGTCCGGTGGTATTTGAAGGTGCTCAAATATGTCAGCCTCGTGTCGGTAGGTTTACTGGCACGTAAGAGAACTCTTGCGGGACTAAATTCCGGCACCTCGGCGTCTCCGAAAACCGTGAATGAGTAGTTAGTGGGACGTAAAACAAATAACATTATTATTATTAATAGAATGAAATCTTACAGAGGCGAGTTACAAGTTCACTCCAACCGCACAACGTTCGTGTTGTGAGAGTTGCATAAACGTTAGGGGTATGGTCTTTTATAACTTTTATTTTTTTTTTATTTTTTTTTTTTTGCTAGGGGCTTTACGTCGCACCGACACAGATAGGTCTTATGGCGACGATGGGATAGAAAAGGCCTAGGAGTTGGAAGGAAGCGGCCGTGGCCTTAATTAAGGTACAGCCCCAGCATTTGCCTGGTGTGAAAATGGGAAACCACGGAAAACCATCTTCAGGGCTGCCGATAGTGGGATTCGAACCTACTATCTCCCGGATGCAAGCTCACAGCCGCGCGCCTCTACGCGCACGGCCAACTCGCCCGGTTTATAACTTTTAAAATTTATTTTACACTAGGTACATTTCGGAACATCGGGCTAGCTGACGCTTCCCTCTAGCCAAATTACGATGTATTCTAAACTATTACTGCATAAGAGCCTGAGTTCTAGTGATAACTGTTGATCTAATCTGTAAATTCTCTTTCCGGTTAGATATGAAAATACAAAATGCCATGTTAAACTATATCATTTTCTCTTGAGATAATTTTTAGCATGGGCAGAAACTGATCGTACCGCCTTGGCTGTTCTCTGGCAGAGTTTCCTGCAGTGCTGGAAGTGAAGATACTGTTGCTATGGCCTCACTAAGCACTTCATAGAAGCCTCTGACATTAAGCCTTATACCAGGAGAGTGGAGCGTCGCGGTCCATCTCCCCCTGCAAGCTTTAATCCACGTTATGGGCCGCCAAACATTCAGTGAAGCGCCATCACTATACGGATAGCGCTTCAGAGGAACGACGGAAACCACACATATACCTTAATTGAAGTTAGTTAAGAGAAAGGCTAATGGATATTAAAGACAAGCCCTGTAATGTGAAGAGAAAGTTCAATTAATTGCTGAAATTTATCGAATTCCTCTACAGCCATCACAGTCCAAACGTTAATACTGCTAAATTTTGTCCAAGGAGTTTTACTTCATGTGAAGTTAAGTGCCGTGGCGTGAGAACAGCTGCAAAGACAGATGCAGACAAACAAATTGATACCAAAATTCCCCATTTACCCATTTTCATTCTTATTTCCCAAGATTAGGTAATATATTTGATGATCTCGCTATATGGTCCGCCAACTTAAGGGAAGGTAAAGGAACTACTCAGTTTTCCTTATATCTTACAACATTTCTAGGGAATTGAAATGAAATGGCGTGTGGCTTTCAGTGCCGGGATGTGTCCGAGGACTTCGGCTCTCCAGATGCAGGTCTGTTGATTTGATACCCGTAGGTGACATGCGCGTCGTGATGAGCATGAAATGATGGTGAAGATGACAAATACACCCAGTCACAAGGGTTAAACCAAATTTATATTGCATTTTAATATCGTAATATTTGAATTTTGAATAAACAAAATTATTGTCAATAAAAATAAAATTATGACTAAAATTCCCGACCCTGATTGGAATCGAACCCGGGACCCTTGTAGCCAAAGTACAGCATGCTAACCGATTATCCATGGAGCCGGACAACATTTCTAGTGCAGCCAGTGTATGGAGACGGTGGTAATTGCCGATTTAAGAGGAGCTCCTTACTAAAAACTAATTTTTGCAGTTTTGTTTCCATCGTTTTCAACTTTTTAGATTACATTTTGAAAGTCATTACTACGTTCCATTCATATTTTCTGACTTAAGTGATGTAATAGATTTGTCGTTGCCTTCTGTTCACAAGATTACCGATTCGCTCGGGGGTTTGTTTTGTTTGTATTTTTATTGACAATACTTCTGTTTATTCAAAATTCAAATATTGCGATATTAAAAATACAATACAAATTTGGTTTAAACCTTGTGATTGACCAATATACGTACGTAAGCAAAGGAAGTAAAGCAAAGTGTTCTCCGTACAGGCCACGAAGGCCCTTGGTGTGGTGGAAGGTAAAGGGTTCCACTATCCGTAACCTCGGCACTTGATGGGGTTGAGTGGTTAGCTCTACGCTCTTTGCCCCCAGGAATTAACCTGGTACTCATTCTTGATGTAGGCTGAGTGAATCTCAGGACCATATGCACCTCCGGAAGTGGAAATCTCATTTCTTAAATTTTGCGACTTACTGACGGGGATTCGAACCCACGTCCTTCCGGGCGAACCGAGCACGCCTTTACCGTCTCGGCCAGGCAGCCCCTAATATAGTACGTACTGGAATGAAACAATGTTTAATTAATATTTAGATAAGTTTTCTCCGTAAATGCGGTATTTACATATCGAAGTTCAATGTGATGGATGGGCCAGGTTTTGAGAATACCGTATTTAAATCATGGTACAATATCAGAAATGGTGACTTTCAATTCTTTTTTCTTTGAAATATTCATTTTTGACGGTGCTTTGATTTCATTGTTGCCTAAGCAGAAATTCCCATCTCAGATAACGAAGTTGTTGCGACTCGAATCTGGGTCTCCTTGTGCTTTTAGGATTCAAAGTTAAATATTTCTTGATAGCATGCATTCGGAAT
Organism: Anabrus simplex; assembly: GCF_040414725.1. Classification (NCBI taxonomy): domain Eukaryota; kingdom Metazoa; phylum Arthropoda; class Insecta; order Orthoptera; family Tettigoniidae; genus Anabrus; species Anabrus simplex. The sequence continues at coordinate 57,751,871 of NC_090273.1, read as the reverse complement.
TCTACTCCGACAGAGATAACTAATTAAATTCATTTTTTATGAGGAAGAGGGAGTTGTTTTACGTAATTTTGAATTCGAGATGATGGCCCAAAAGTTTTTTCATACGAACTCTCAAACTAAATAAATTCGTTAAAATTATTCCAATATTATTTCTCAAAATAAAGATTTTACTTACTTAAACAAATTTGAATGCTTAACTGAAGGAACGTGTACTGAACCTTGTAAACCACTGCCCTGGACAAGTTTTAGGTCAAATGATCCTGAGTAGTAGGGCATTTCATTCTTTTGCTCGTATTGTCTGTCTGTTAGGTCATCAGCCCAGAGGCTGGTTGGATCCTCAAACAGCACCACCAAAGGCTATACAGTTATAGGGAAATCGCAAAAACCAATAGCAGCACCAAAATGAGGCGTACTAGGCAAGATGAGGAGTGAGGTAGTTTGCCATTGCTTTCCTCACTGGACCAGAAGGTGCTACTGCAGCACGACTGATCCTATGAGCAACACCTTTCATAACACTCAGACACTAGTTGTGCTCCAAATGTCATTACACAGCAACACCCATGCCCCAACAACTTCCATATTGACACAGCCATGGATGCGACTGGGACTTCCGTGGAAGCTACACTTTTGCAATTGTCCTGTGCCATGAGACGGATACAAAAATACTGCATCCATCAAGAAATTGCAACAGGCGGAACTCTTATTATGAACGTGAATATTATAATTTACAAGTATTTCTATGCGAATTCACAAAGAATTTCAGAAGATTATGAAGCCTCGAACTCAGTCTGTTGAGTGTAACACAGACATTGACTGCAGTTTCCCACAAACTCACTTTTTTCACTTTTAGATACACATCGCACTGAACTATCATATCTAAAACGAAAAAAAATCCCAAACCCCATGGCACTACAGCCCTTGAAGTGCCTTAGCCTACCAAGCGACCGCTGCTCAGCCCGAAGACCTGTAGATTACGAGGTGCCGTGTGGTCAGCACGACGAATCCTCTCGGCCGTTATTCTTGGCTTTCTAGACCTGGGCCGCTATCTCACCGTCAGAGAGCTCCTCACTTCTAATCACGTAGGCTGAGTGGACCTCGAACCAGCCCTCAGGTCCAGGGAAAATCCCTGACCTGGCCGGGAATCGAACCCGGGGCCTCCGGGTAAGAGGCAGGCACGCTACCCCTACACCACGGGGCCGGCGAACTATCATATCTAGCTGTATGAAATTCTGCTGACTCGTTGATGACTGTACCGTGACAATACAAGTCTACAATTTAATGTGATTTCCCAATGCTACTATTTCCAAATATTAAATGTTATACATTTATAATCTTTCTAACTGGACGGCGTGGGAGTCGAGTGACATTGTCACTGGATTCCCACCAAGATGGAGGCAATAGGTTCCCGGCCAGTGCAGGTGGGATTTTAGAAATGGGATGTCACACGCTTGCGGTTCGATTCCACTTGAAACTGAGATTTCGTGGCTGTGACCACGATATCAACAATTATGTAAAACTACAAGCTTGTTATTTCTTTGCAATCCTTTGAAATAATATCTGGTGGGGACACATGTCCGCACTGTAATCCATACATCCGAAATATTCAGCCTGGGAAGGCCACAACCCACTCTACAGCAGCGATATCACAGGTGCCCTTGCACTAAGCCGGAAACTTGTCCGACCAAACAGTTAAGTAGGCATGCATACCTTCCAGGCGTTCTAAATGACGACATGAACGGACTCTTGTTCCCACCAGATGTAGTTTTTACGACAAATTAATACAATTCAGGGATTTAAGTTTCAAGTTTATTTAAAGAAATTTGCAGTCTATAAAACACAACTGAAGAACATGCTAAGATTTTGTTACAAAATTATAGACTACACATATGTACTCTTGCAAACTAATGTACATCAAATATATACAATATAAAAATTGTGTCAAAATTCCCTCCGAGAAAATATAATGTTCATAAATACGTATTTCTGTAAATTAAACTCAAATTGACAACTATTTATTTATATGGATCAAACAAATAGTTTTTGAGACACATCTGCATGAAATTTGAAGTCAGCATGTGTAGGATTCACTGGATCGAAAGTGGGGGAAACTACTCAGGGCCTATGAAACTACTACGAATAAAACAATCATTTCTGACAATTTAAACGAAAATTGTCATTAGATAATCAGTTCTCTGAGGCCAATCAGTCATGGCTGTCCATCGGTATTTCACATCATAGCCTGCACCGTTGCTAGATAACATCGTGTCACACATTCTGTATAGCTAATTTCAGATGACCACCAGCTGTAATAAATATTTATGGCAAGAAAAATAAAACATGCTAAGATTTTGTTATACAAGTACAGACTCCACACATTTAGTCTTACAAAGTAAGGTACATTACAATATCAAAATCATACAATTAAAAATTAAATAGGAATACATTCTGCAGGGTGAACATTAACATCGAAACACGATGCTGACAAATGAATGTCGGGCAGCGGAACTAAGCTAATGGGTGTAACTTTACAATTTATTAATCACAGAGTTTTCTAGAATGGAAGCTTGTTCCTTTATAAATGTTTATTGGTTAATTTTGATATATATAAGTATCTTAAAATAATTTAATACTGAGTTCCTGGTTGCTATATATATAGAACTTCGAGGTGCTGATCCGGATTGAAGAAATTATTATTTGTTATAGGGTGCTTGGTGAACTGCGTCTGTGTGTGGGTTTATGCAGTTTCAATGATTTAATATGTTCTTTCATCCTCATTTTAAAATTTAGTAACGTCTAACCGATGTAAACAGCGTTTGTGGTCACCGCATTGTAATGTATATACAATATCTTATCAAACGTACAATGCTATAGTTTAAAATATCTATGAATATGTTTCGTGTGTGTTAAATATTTGGATACTGTGGTACCAACACTTCATTAATAGTGTTTATCTATGTATTTCAACGAGACCTTGAAATTTTAAACAAAATGAAATGTTATGACTGAAAGCGGGAAGTCATTGTTCTTAAAATCAATGGAACCAGTAAGGCTGTGACTTCACACAGTAGAACTTGTGCATTTATATCTTTAATATTGTGGCAGATGCAGCAAAAAATGTCATGGCAGTTTCAGCATTATCTTACGATGCGGTCAAAACCATCTGCCCTTAATCTCTCGTAGAAATACCTCCACAGACATTGGGATGAATATATGTAGTTACAGTACAGCGTAACTTTACCTACACACACACACATACTAGTTCACGCAGAGAGATAGAAAGAGATGAAGACAGAAGATGTTGCAGTCCCTAAAAGTGATGCAACAGGGTTGTAAATATATTGTCGCTATGAAAACGTGACACTAACATATGACGAATCTTCCTCATGAAATAGGAATTCGGTACGTTTGCTAAAATTTAAAATTACTATAACTTATCGTGAATGATTATGCTACAAAAAAGTAAGTCCTCTTCGTCGTAAGCCTATACAATGTTATCTCTCCGACCATTTGGCCACCTTTCCCTCAATTCTGGGTTATATTGCTCTTTAAACGTTGTAATATTTTGTTAAACTACTGTGGGGTGAACGAACACATTTAAGTCAGATGCTGTGAAAAGTTTTCTAGGGTATGAATATTTTATCTTAAAGTGTGTATAAAATGTACTTTTTTTAACCTTCCCTCCCATGGGTAGCATTATGAAGTCAAAATAAGCGACTACTTGAGGAGAGACATAAAGGGGGAGAACGTGAAATATTTAAAGTGATGATAATCATAAACTGCGGGAATCTGGAGTCTAGGAATATGTCTTGGAGTGATAACAATTTTACGTCCCTCCGTTATACCTAGCACTTAAATTTTTATAGCTGAAGAGGGTGAATGCCCACGAACTAATATGCAAAACTGCTGTGTAGGCTTTACTTCATTACATATTTGTCGTTCTTTAGAACATTGTATTCACTTAGGAACTGATGATGTCTCGCATTGAAGTCAGAGTTGGAAACCAAATTTGAACATTGTTTAGAAAAATAGTGAACGGTTCAGTATTAACTTAGCTTTAATAAACTCTCTGCTCCCTCTCTCCCACTTCCTACAGACTGAGCGAAAAAACATGGCGATTGTTGGACTTGGGCCGCTTATGGATATCAAAAACAATGTACAACCTGATCCATCCAGCTGTACCACGCTCGATATGTGAGCCCTCCGAGCTGTGTTCTCGATAAGGTAAATCCGGGACAGATGCCGCACCGGTAGAGATGCCGCATACACTGTAGCTAAAGGTTCCCATCGTTACAGCTAGATGGCAATATGTGTGGTTTTTCAGTTTCTAAGGAAGAACTACTGTCTGCGAGTGTGACGAAATTAGCTCGTATATTACGCCAAGTATAGCCGTTATCATGAGGCGAGTACATGTTTCCTCCTGACAAAGTTTTTGCGTGTGTTAATTTATTGTATATTAAGTTGGCTTCAAATGCTTAAATCGGACGGTTTTAGTACAGTAGACGTCAGGAACATAACTGTAGTTGAGAGTAAGCTAATTTTGGGCCATGATAGCCTTGAGGCATGAAAACTGGAGGGTGCGGCGTCTCTCCCTGATAGTTGGGAGAGTTGCCGCACAACAATCCGGCTGAGATGCCTCATTGCTATCAGATTCTACAAGCGATCTGGAAACATTCAATACTATTCAGAGTGTACCGGTATTTTATCGTCTCACGATTCTTAATATATAATCTATTTTTATTAATTTCATTGGTAACATTATTTTATTATATAAAATTATATTATTTTCAGCAATAAAAATTTGCGACATGCCTGCTCAGTATAAAAGTAAGGGCACTGTTAAAAGACCTCAATGGACACAGGAAAATTTAAGAGAGGCTGTTAAAAGACTGAAAGCCAAGGAAATACTGATCAGGGAGGCAGAATGATACTACAGAATTCCGGAACGAACACTGAAACTTAGAATGCAGTTACGAAATCTGGGAAAGGTCTCTCTGGGTCCAGCAGGTACTTCAATAATCACCGAAGTCAAAATGATATTCAAAAAAGGATGACTGTATCCAGTGTTTGAGTTACAAACAGTGACTGTATGAATCTTGCTCTTTATATAACGACTGTTGCAGCAAAATTGCTAGAGAACAAAGTTTTAAGAAACAATCTGTAAAAACTTGTAGGAGGATAAACATCAGTTTTTGATTCAAGAATCCTGCCTTAGACATGTTTCCAAATTACTGTGTCAGGACAGAATTATATTCATTATGATTTTGATGTTTCCTTTATATAACACGAGGGTCACGTGGTGTAGGGATAGCGTGGCTGCCTCTCGCCCGGAGGCTCCGGGTTCGATTCGTGGCCAGGTCAGGGTTTTTTCTCTCGACATGAGGGCTGGTTCGAGGTCCACTCAGCCTACTTGATTGGAATTGAGAATCTATCTGACGGTGACATGGCGGCCCCGATCTCGGAAGCCCAGAATAACGGCCGGGAGGATGCGTCGTGTTGACCACACGGCTCCTCGTAATCTGCAGGCCTTCGGGCTGAGCAGCGGTCGCTGTGCAGGCCAGAGCCCTTTCAAAGGTGTTAAGTGCCGTAGGGTTTTATATAACACAGTGAAGAATCCATTGCACATGCACATTTATAGTAAATCGAAATTAAAATATGATTAATTTAATGTTGTAAATTATCAGATAGATATTTTCCATTGAATGATTATATTATGTGGATATAATTGTCTTGTAGTACGTTCTAGTGTTCGGTTATATTAAAGTTGAAGAAATTGGCTTAAATTTGATTTTGTCATTAATTATTTTACTTGCGGCATCTCTCCCGAGCAAAGTCGGCATCTATACCGGGATCCAGGGAGAGACGCCGCAGACGCAACAATTCCTTTGTTTCCTCCTTTCTCCCATTTACTTTCAATTGCCAATATTTTGTTCATCCCTGATCAAATGTACATGTTTTCAAATTATGCTCGATGAATTTGCAACAATTTTTAATATAAATATACTGAGATATAACAAAAGACATAAAAAGTGCGGCAACTCTCCCGGAATTACCCTAAACTGCTTTAAACACGTATAAACGTAATTACGAGGGTTATTATGAAAAGTAGTATCATCATATATATTTCTTTATTTGATGTATTGTTTAACAGGCATTTCTGCCCTTTTAAAGAACATGTGAAACCATTAGCTTTTTTTAAATCCTATACCATGTGACTCTACAAACCATCAGTGGCTAACGGAGATGCATATTCTCCAACGTACTAGAATGTAAAGTGTAGGCTTGAGCTGTACCTTCTTCCGTTTTCATGCAGGGATATTTTTTTATGCAGGGATATCTATCTATTTAAAACATTACGCTGATATTTGTTACATCGATTTTGAAAGAAAGGCTGAACCGATTGACATCTCGACCTGTAGATCTGCAGGGTGATTTTAAAAGCACAACAATTCCTTGTGGAATATTTTTAAATATTATTAGAGGAAAATATAGCGTTCTGATTCACCAAAACCCTCCAGTACATTCAGGGCCACCTGGACTTTGGTAAAGCTGAGGCATACGTTGCGAGAAGGGAGATGGAAGGGAGCAAGCACGCATAGCGTGAGTCTTCCTGGTGAGTATTCTAAGTTCTTTGCGCTTAATCGAGAATAAGGTATTCAGCGCACTGTTACTGTCTCCTTGTAGCTCTCCCTATATTTGCTAGATTGAATTGATGTCGGAGTAATTTTAACGCTAAGGCTGAAAACATTTTCCACTCCGGTAGTTAGGATAGTGAGTCGATCCTCCATGCCATAATTTAATATAATGGAAATCCGAAGGATTGTACCTTTACTGGGTCCGATGACCCTATGTGTTAAGCCCCTTTAAACAACAAGCATCATCATCATCATCATCATCATCATCATGTAACTTTACTACGAGCGAAGTGTAATGCGCTAATTTTCATACATGATTGGCTCACATTGTGCTCGTAGCAAACCAGGAGCAACTTACAATATGATATTAACTAAATCCTTGACTTTCCCCCACAAAAACCCACAAATATCAAGAATGCATTTTTATCGATGATAATATGCTTAATTCAAAGGTGCTTCAATTTAGGGCTTCATGTTTTATTACTAGCGTGGAGGGGAGGAGCCACCATTTTGCTTCCAAACTGTTGATTTTGTGCACTGTGTGTTCTTTAATCTCACGAGGTGACTTAACTCCTTCAGATAAAACAATTCCATTTTCTTTTAAGTGGTACCAATTTCCAATTCGCTTGGCATTTTGTATCGCGATCAATGAAGCACAAGGGGAAACACTATAACATGCAGGTTTCAGCCATAGAATATGTTGCAATGTCAAGAGTGCGAACATCTGACGTCATTAAAGTTGCAGTACTGTCAAAAAGTAATTGTACAAAGGATGTCATATATATAAGTCCTTCACTAAATATTTACCCTGTTGACCGTCATGTTTTGACGGTTTTCGGCCAGTTAAATTTTATTTTTTCATCATGTAGGTTTTCTAGTTTTTAAGCAGAGAATGTAACCCTCCTAATGGACGTTGTGTCAGCAAAGGGAAGCATGAGTGTGGACCCTCGTCTCCCCTTCCTTTATTTTAGTTTTTATGAGTAGGATTTTCAAAATTTGACAGAATCTTCCAAGTTTCGACTGTTTATTTTCTTTCTTCATAGCCACAATGTAGTGTGGGGTTATCCTATCTTTACTGGGCCTTGTGCCCTATTAGGTTTTACTGTTATGCGATGTCGTGGAATTGCCTCGGTGGTTTCAGCATCCCCTTTTCGTTGTGTTGGGCTATTTTGTAAATTTTCTTTCTCATCCTTTTGGAATTTAACTTGTTCTTGGCCTACTTCGAACGTGATCTTAGCTCTTGATTAGATGAGGAGTCTTCCCGTTCTTGTCTGCATTATCGTGTACTTCCCTGAGAAATAAAAGGCAGCGAATGTAAGTAGAGTTTGTGCTGTAACGTGAAACTCACAGACCTCGAGTATGGAACGAAAGTTCTATTATTCCCTTGTTATTAAAAATGCTCGAAGTGCATACAGTTAATAATTCTAATAATTCCCGATTTTTCGTAAAAGTAAGGAGAAATAAAAAGAGAAACTGTGTTCCTGTTTTTCTTCATGTGGTCATTTATTTGTCAGCACTACGACCCTGCAACCTCTTTCTCCACCATAACAAGAGTATTGTAAGGAAGAAAGGGAGGAAGGAAGGAAGGAAGGAAGGAAGGAAGGAAGGAAGGAAGGAAGGAAGGAGGAAGGGGTCTTGTCATGTGAGAATTGTATCATTCTGGAATCTTCTTTCCTTCTTCCTTCCTTCATTCCCTCTTTCCTGTCTTTCTTTCTTTCTTTCTTTCTTTCTTTCTTTCTTAATCCATTTAGCCTCCAGGGTTGTCTTTCCGCTCGGACTCGGCGAGAGATCCCACTTCTACCGCCTTAAGGGCAGTGTCCTGGAGAGTGAAACTTTGGGTAAGGGAAGGAGGACCAGTACCTTGCCCAGACGGCCTCACCTGCTCTGCTGAACCGGGGTCTTGTGGGGGGATACGAACATCGGAATGACTAGACAAAGAATAGGGAAGGAAGCTGCCGTGGCTTTAAGTAAGGTGTCATACCGGCATTTGCCTGGAGGAGAAGTGAGGTGGGAATCGAACCCCCTCTACTCAGTCGACCTCCTGAGGCTGACTGGATCCCGTTCCAGCCCTCGTACCACTTTTCAAATTTCGCGGCAGAGCAGGGAATCAATCAGGGCCTCCGGGGGTGGCAGCTAATCACACTAACCACTACACCACAGAAGTGGACTCTAGAAACTTCATTGAGCTGAAATTATAAGCTGTGATTAGAAAGCATATGAAGAAAGACGGACACTGTGACATTTTTAGCTGTCAAAGTGCGAGCATAATTCAGTCTGTTCGATCACGTGAAAATGCAACAAGTTGTAATATATCCGAAGTGTACCGTTCATTTTTCGTATCGCCACTTGGAATAGCTATCCACTAACGTAGCCGCAGCTTTAGTTGTGGTATCAAATGAAACATCAACCATCATTACACTCTGTTGACACATGAACTTGGTGGAAATTACATGTAAAGCCACAATACTAGAGTTCCTAATTGCCTTTTATCAGCGTTTGATCGATTTGTCAACTGAACCAAAGCCTATCGCGAAATATAGTTCTACAGCTAGACGTTTTGGAGAGGAATTTGGTTTATTATTGAAGACAATAACATTTTAATTTCTCACAGCACCATGTTATCGGTACCAGTAAAATGCTTTATTCCCTGAAGCAACGGGATATCCCAGCAATCATTTTAAACAATACAATTATACTGTACCGTACTGTAGTTCAGTGAAGACCTTTGATTGTGTTAACCGGATTATTGAAGGATGGACAAAAGTCCATTCGACACTCCATGTCGTACGATGTCGGCATGTAAAAGATCTCTGGTGAAACATTTGGTGATAACCCGATAAAATTTATTAAAATCTCAGCAACAGACGCCCAAGAGAGTTTCGGTTTACTCTGTCTGCCATCTAGTAGGCCTATAGTAAAACGGAACGTCGTAATTGACGAGCAGACAGCCAGATGGCGTCAAATTGAAATGTCTGCACACGGAAGCTGAGGTCATACGATTATTATTATTATTATTATTATTATTATTATTATTATTATTATTATTATTATTATTATTATTATTATTATTATTATTATTATTATTATTATTATTGAACGGAGTAAAATGTAGAGAAAATGCTCGGACTCCTACAAAAGTTAGTCCGTCTTACACAGGCAATGTACGATAGATACATTTGTCAAGTAGAACATAAAATGAAGCTGTCTGAAACTTTCGCTGTGAAATCTAATGTAAGAGAAGGGTGTCTCCTGTCTCCAATCTTTTCTATCATGACAGTGGATTGAATGTTGAGAGAGGCATCGAATGGAAAGAGGAAAATTCAGTGGAGATTAAATAACCGATTGGAAGGACAGGATTTTGCGAATGATCTCTGTGCCCTTGCAGAATATTTTCGGGACACGGAAATCAAACTGAATGACTTAAAAGATAAATAACAGAAATACCAAGGAAAGGAGAATAAACTATCGTAACAATACTATCTTGATTCTAGATGGAATGGATAAAATGGGTAGAGAAAATTTTGATACTTAGGAAGCATAGTCGGCTACGATGGAGGCACTTTTAGAGATGTGATGAGTCGTATACAGAAAGTCAAAGGAGCTTTCACACAATATAGAGATCCCCTCATATTCGTACGCCGAAGCGGTATTGAAACACCGGATCCCGTGAGATCTGCGAAGTTAAGCAACATTGGGCGTGGTCAAATTTGGATGGGTTGCCACGAGTTGTTGGAGGGGGGTAAGAGAATGGAGGAGCGGAAAGGAACTGGCCACCCTACCGTACGTAAAGTCCGGCTCAGGCACACCTCTGCGGAGGTTCGCACCTGCCTTGGGGCAGAATACACCCTTACCTTAAATCACATTCGTATAAAAGCGAAGCTAAGACTGTTGAACTCAAATGTTAAATCTGTGTTACTATATGGAAGTGGGACCTAGAAAGTGACCAAAGACTTTGTAAATCTTTGCTTGAGGTACAATATAGAATATGATGGCCGAAGACCATTTCAAACAAAGACCTTCGAGAGGCCAGAAGTCAAAGTCACGTATAGCAACAAGTAATGAGAAGAAATGGGGCTGGACCGGTCACACCCTGGGAAGACCAGAAGAAAGTACCACAAGGTAGGCATTGAACTAGAATCTGCAAGGTAGTCGCAGGCAAGGAAGACTGAGGATTGCCTGGAAGAGAACCATAGACATGAAGATAGCTTGAGTCAACGTGGATAGGGGTGGAAACACTGGGGGTAGATAAAACAAGCTGAAGATATCTTGTTGCGGCCCTATGTTCCACCTAGGAATTAAAGAAATAAGTCAAAAAGTACTTTGGAGACTTGCTTAGGAATTATTACGGCTGAAACCCTAAATTGGACTCAGAATGTGATAAGAACATTTATTAAAGTACACAAATGCTTATACCCATTGAAACGGTCCTGTAATATATTCTCAGTTCGAATTAAATTACAAATAATTCCTTTCTTGATACTATATTTGACTATTCTGACACTGTGTTGACTGACATACGACAGTAACGAAAAACTGGGCCGTAGCCAGAACATAACTAAAATATGCGATATGATGCTCATATATCACCTTATAATAAGGAGCTATAGTGGTTTAGAGTGCATCAGTGCCGTGAATTTCACATTTATCACTTTTACACATATACGTCCCAGTAAAACTCCCAACTATCTTTCATCCCCTTTCTAACGTTAAAAAACATTTCTTAGCAGACAAAATAAGGGCCCCATCCTACGAAAAATGTAAAATTAATAAATTTCCTCAACTTTTCCGAAAATTTAAGGGCTAAAAGGTCCTAAAAAGTTTCAAATTGTGAGTTCTGGACAGCTCTATCAAACTAATAAAACGAATTTCGAAAATTACTACCGGCCTAAATGTAGTTCTTGAAAAGAACCTAAACTCGCTTGTTTCTTTACTCGAATTCTTTTTGATTCAAATAACAGCCAAATTAATTTATTTACATGATTCTTTCTGTAATGTGTTCCTTGGTTCAATATCCTCAGGAGTTTTTGATTTTTTTAAATGTCCACATGGAATGCAGTTAAAAGGGTTTAAGTGAAACTCTGCATTGAGTCACATTAGCGCTCGTAGTGGTAGAAAAAAAAAGGCAAACTGCTAATCTCATCGAGCGGATAACGATGATTAAGAAAAGGATTGTAATTTTTAGGAATATATAAATAATATATAATTTCATATTTTATTATATTTTATTTACCTAAAATTCGCAGCTCATATCCCTAGGTTGTTTCCAACATTGAGTTGCTTGCCACAATCGATCGATCATGACCACAATATAAGATCTGGTATCTCTCTTGCCATATCCCTAAACTGCACTGTTGTTTACAACCACTTCTTCATAATCTCTGTAGCCAGGTCATGGAATTCTCTATCTGTGAACATAAAGAGCAACCGACGCGAAATCGGGAGGTTGTGGGTTCGGATCCCACTGGTGTCTGGTTGGCCATTTTTGTTCTGTACTTTACAACTCTTCAATACGTACTAAATGTACGTAACACGACCTGATAGGTTGAAAGTCGGTTTCGATTACAATGCGGTCGTGAAAATTCAATATTCATTGACTTGGCCCTCAACGGGCAACTTAAACGCACTCTACAGTGTGGTGGTAGTAGTACCAGAACTGTAGCTCAGATCTTTTCCAACAGAACAAAGATTGCCTAGGCCACCATAGCTCAATTGGTAGAGCAACCGACGCGAAATCGGGAGGTTGTGGGTTCGGATTCCACTGGTGACTGGTTGGCCATTTTTGTTCTGTACTTAACAACTCTCCAATACGTACTAAATGTACGTAACACGACCTAATAGGTTGAAAGTCGGTTTCGATTACAATACGGTTGTGAAAATTCATTATTCATAAAGAGGTTCTCTCATCTACTCCAACCTATAAACAGATACTCAAGGAACTACAGCAAAAGAAAGCAGATGTATGGAGGCCATGCCTTCTCGTATATGGGCGGGAGGAAACTGCACCAGTGTCCAAAAGTTAGCCATAACTTACGAGTAAGCAGGGCAGCAGGAAATAGACCGCAAATCGCACGACATATGCACCTACCAGCCTTACGTACTCGCTCTGTATAGGAAAGGAGTGTTCCCTGCGTTGACTAGCGGTGTAACCGCTAGGTAAACAGAGCCAGTGCCTGCGTCCCATGTTTCCTCATTCGTGTTTGCACTGTTATGGTGTGCGGTGTGTAGCCTCGTGGTGAACGTGACAACATAATGGCACAACGACGCCATTTGGACCCCGTTTTGAAGGGCAGAATACTCGGCCGCCTGGAAGCAGGCCAGACATAGACCGAAGTCGCCGTATCCTTGAATGTGCCACAAAGTGTCATTTCCAGGCTTTGGAGACGATTTCGAGGCACAGAATATGTTAGTCATAGGCCAGTACCAGGTCGACGAAGTGTAACCACCTCACAGCAGGGCCGATATCTGGCCTTAACCTCCCGTCCAAATCGGAGTGCACCTGCAGGACAATTGTCGGCGGAGCTTGCAGCCGTCTCAGGGGTTGCCGTTTCCAGGAAAACTGTGTAATGGATGCTCAGAACAGCAGGGATGTTTGCCCGACCTCCAGCGGTGTGCTTCCCGCTCACTCCAGCACAGAGACGGGCCCGTTTACTGTGGAGCCATCGAAATCGAAATTGGATCATGAATGAATGGAGGCATGTGCTTTTAAAAGATGAATCCTGCTTCAGTTTGCAGAACGATTCCCGCCGCACATTAATCTGGAGTAAACCGGCTAGCCGAAACAACCACAGGAAAATTGTGGAACGGGACCAGTATGTTAGTGGTGGCGTCATGGTGTGGGGCGGCATCATGTTGAATAGCCGTAAGGACCTGCACATCTTCATGGGTGGTCCTAGGAACACTGTTAACTCTCTGATATACAAGGATGAGGTACTGAGACAACATGTTCGACTCTTCAGAGGTGCGGTTGGTCCAGACTTCGTCTAAAGGCGATGATGCCCTACCGCACCTCGCTGCTTTGGTGGATGAATTTCTGGCTGGGGAAGACATTCATCGCATGGATTGGCCAGCAGAAGTCTGCGGATCTGAATCCTGTAGAACATGCCTGGGATGCATTGGGGAGGCGAATTGGATCCCGTCAGACTCCACCAAGGACCCTCCAGGACCTTCGCATTGCCCTTTCGGAGGAAAGGGATCGACTGCCCCAAGAGCTCTTGGACCATCTGATAGAGAGCATGCCACGTCACTGCGAAGCATGTGTGGCCGTTAGGGGTACCCATACACCGTATTAACAGCATATTTTGTTGTGGAAGACATTGCCAAGTTTTGTTAGTTGTTGTCAACAGTGTACCTTAGCTATCAGAACTTTTCTGACACTGTTTTTTGGATGATTTGTCTGACATATGGTTTCTAATTCAGCTTCCGTTTATTCAGCAATCCGTATGACATTCCTATCAGGCGGTATGGCCTCGTTTAGTGATTATGATTAACTTTTGGACACTAGTGTACAAACTGCGACACCTGGTGACCCGAATGGCAGTGCACGGTTTCTTCCACCGGTCATGCAGAAGGAAAACCTATCATGCACCTGATGAAGACTGTGTCTGTGTGACCATTGCAATCAACATTGTGAGAGACACCACATTCTAAACTAGCCCCAAATAATGACCTCCATAACGTAATTATGCCTGGAGGAGTAATTTTAGTTGGTTATTTACAAAAGTTAATAGAACTTGTAAATGGCCATATGGCTGCATTGAAGTTATTAACGTTGTTTTATGTATACATGTCTCCTACCCGAAACTTTTTCTTATTATCAAAAAATATATGATTCCTAGTCCTTAAACTGTAGAATATAACATGTGCTTTACTTTGGGCTAACCATTTTCTCGAGTTTTTTGATAAAGAATTTCAGCAGACAGGTGCTAGATCACTACGTGGTGCAGCCATTCTAAATAAACTATCCACGTAATCATTTCCGACATGTTTAGTACTACAGTGAGCTGAAAACAGGGAAGACGTGGACTGAAGCAAGAAAGGAAGAACATTGGTCAAATGTAAAGTCCGGAAAAGGGGAGAGCTGAAATGTTCTGGTCCTTAATTTGCCGAAACGGTGTGAATTAATGAATAGTACATTCCAGTATGGGTTTGATTATGTAACTAGAATTAACTGAGGCTTAGAACTGGTAATGTAGTTACGGGGCAGAAGATCGCTTAGAATTCTTCGGTAAGAGGTGATCATCGGCAAGATCAAGATAATCATCATTTGTTGTGCTTGCATCAGATGAAATCGCCTTAGGAGGAAGATCTGTTTATTTTTATTCAGAGCACTGTCCTCTTACAAGCTCATTAGCCATCACGTAAATTGAAATAATGCAGCTAACGTTGCAGAGTCCTCTTCTCACACAGTTCCGGAGAACTCAGCACATTGAACTGAGAAGCCTTAATGTAATCTTGCGTCATTAGCAGGCTCAGAAGTAGGCGGGAGTTTGCAAATCCTATAATTAATTTAACTAATCTCTGTTTATACAGGTATAAACATATACTAGCTAAATCTCATTAGCAAGACAGGATTACACGATAACTGTGGTTATTGGCTTAATAAACATTGCCAGATAATGCCTTCTAGTTGAGTTGTTCTTCTAAGGAGATTCTGAACTGCATTGTGAGACTATTGTTAGAGAGCGAATATTGAAACGCCACACAGGAGAAAGTGAACCGGTCATTGCTGCTGCTGATGGTGATGCTTCTTGTTTAATGGGGCCTAACAGCTAAGACCATCAGCCCGAACCGGTCATTTTGAAAGGGGGGAATGAAGTTCTTCATATTTTATAGGAGAAAAAAGAAAAGTAATGAACTCTTTGCTTTTACCATTAGAAGGTATTGTCTCATTCAGCAACGTCTTTATAATGATATTCGATAGTACAGAATGACAGGTGGTGGTGGTGGTGATTATTGTTTTAAGAGGAAGTACAACTAGGCAACCATCCTCTATATAACACTAATCTGAGAGAAGAAATGGGAGGGTTCCGACACTTTGAAAAATGAAGGTATGGCCAAAGCAAGACAAGGGCCACGAAGGCCATGAAAATGAAAGACTCCCTAGGCCTACCGTAGGGGTCGGAAAAGAACAAGAGTTGACCAAGGGAGGACGGGTGGGATAGATGAAGGTGAGGAGCCTGGCACAAGTAAGTGGAAGCAATGCCAGGACTCAGCTCAGGGCCCCGTGGTCACCAACCCACGCTCCAAAGTTCAGAGCCCCTGGGGCCAAAATGACAGGAAGAATAATTGTTATAATATGGGGAAATTAACAGTTTGCATAATTAACTTCACTTCCATGTTTTGAGGAGCTCTTACTTTTTATAATACGAGTAAGGGAAAAAACACATTGCGAAACTGACTAATTTTAGGTCCTAACGAATTTTAGGTAAACACAATATAATAAATTAAGAGAATATATTCTTTATTTATTCCTAAAATGTACAATCCTTTTCTTCATCATGGTTGTCCGAACGATTAGATTAGCAGTTTCCCTTTTTCTACCACTGTGAGCGCTAATGTGAGTCATTGGACTGTTTCACTGAAGCACCACTATGAGCGCTAATGTGAGTCAATTCAGAGTTTCACTGAATCCCTTATAACTACATTCGGTGTGGACATTTTTCAAGAATTCAGAAAGCGCGTGAGGGTACTGAAGTAAGGAACACATTACAGAAAGAATTATGTAAATAAGTTAATTTTTCTAGTCAAAGACAAAGACAAAGACACCTCGGTACAGGCCATGAAGGCCCTTGGAGGAGTGGAAGGTAAAGGCTTCCACCATTGTTAACCGCGGCACGTGATGGGGTAGAATGGTTAGCTCTATGCCCGGCCGCCTTTGCCCCCAGGAATTAACCTGGTACTCATTTTTGGTGTAGGCTGAGTGAACCTCAGGGCCATATGCACTTCCTGATTCCACGACTTCCTGACGGGGATTCGAACCCACGTCCTTCCGGGCGAACCGAGCACGCCTTTACCGCCTCGGCCAGGCAGCCCCTTACTTTGTCTAGTATTGGAATAAAAAAGGAAACGAATAAAGAAACAAGCGAATTTAGGCTGTGTTTTTTGAACTGCATTTAGACCGGAAGTGATTTTCGAAATTTCATTTTATAGTATATTATAGCTAGAGACTTGCAACATGAAACCTTTCCGGGCCATTCAGGCCTTCAATATTGCTGAATGATGAATTGATGAAATTGCTTAATTTTACATTTTTCGTAGTATGGCGGCGCCTACTTTTTATGCTAAGAACAGTCTTCAACATTAAACATATAAGTGGCTGGAACTCTTCGTGAATCACGTGGCACATTCCTAGTAAGGCCCAATAGAAGAAGCGAATGAAGAAAATCACAGTGGCAGTATTCTTATGAAGTGACAACTGCTAAAATATACTCCTACAGTAGCTGTTGAAATTCCTGTTACCTGAATTGTAGCCGCAAAACTCAGGCCACAGAGTTCTGAAATTAGCGTGTGACGTAACATGCGAGTAGCGAGGTCGTGGTAATTACACGTTACACCATGTCTCTCCCTCATGCTACATTGTGTACTCTTATGAATGGGCTTGTTGAAGCTCGTGAAACAGGGGACGTCCTGCTGACATGCAAACTGAAGTACAGCGGGAGGGCAGAGTTCGAGGCCGGATATGCACACATGCACGCACACACACACAAGGAAAAATAATCTTGGAGTAACATGGTCGAATAGGACAAGGTGTACGAGACTAGGACTACAATTCGATTACGTTTAGGGAAATATTTAGTTTTTTACTAATCCCTGCCCACAAACGGCTGCACAAAACGAATTCGATTTTTTAATATATTTTTTTGCTAGTTGCTTTACGTCGCACCGACACAGATAGGTCCGATGGCGACGATGGGATAGGAAAAACCTAGGAGTTGGAAGGAAGCGGCCGTGGCCTTCATTAAGGTACAGCCCCAGCATTTGCCTGGTGTGAAAATGCGAAACCACGGAAAACCATATTCCTTTTCTTGCTAGGGCCTTTACGTCGCACCGACACAGATAGGTCTTATGGCGACGATGGGATAGGAAAGGCCTAGGAGTTGGAAGGAAGCGGCCGTGGCCTTAATTAAGGTACAGCCCCAGCATTTGCCTAGTGTGAAAATGGGAAACCACGGAAAACCATCTTCAGGGCTGCCGATAGTGGGATTCGAACCTACTATCTCCCGGATGCAAGCTCACAGCCGCGCGCCTCTACGCGCACGGCCAGCTCGCCCGGTAAAACCATATTCAGGGCTGCCGACAGTGGGATTCGAACCTACTATCTCCCGAATACTGGATACTGGCCGCACTTAAGCGACTGCAGCTATCGAGCTCGGTAATTCGATTTTAAAGGAAATAATAATAATAATAATAATAATAATAATAATAATAATAATAATAATAATAATAATAATAATAATAATAATAATAATAATAATAATAATAATAATAATAATGGCTCTGTGGACAGAGACACCCTACTACTAGTTCAAGCAACTCTGAGGAACATGGCGTCCAAGTTCAGATCCAGAGCTGAACTATCCGAAAGCCTTCCAGTCAGAACAGGAGTTAGACAGGGTGATGGTCTCTCCTGCATTCTCTTCAACTGTGTCCTGGTAAAGATCATTTGGGAATGGAGAACGATGCTACCATCGGGTGCTGGACTGAAGCTTGGGTACAAGAGAGACAACCTCATTGTCCCGTGCCTAGCCTATGCCGATGACCTCATTCTACTGGTAAACAATATAGAGGAGGCTACCTACAACTTACAGAGTCTTTAGTAGCGGTAAAGACTGGTCCGAAGATTAGCATCCAGAACACTGAATTTGTAACCAATGTCAAGGAGGCCCCTTCTACAATTCCTCTCATAAACGCTACCGTACGAAAAGTACCTGCAGGTAAGTACTTGGGAGAATGGATCACTGCGAATCAGAGCGAGAACCTAGCCATGTACCAAGTTTGAAAGGACTTATCACTCGTGTCGTAGTATCTATTCATCTGAGTGCCTCTCCAAGAACCTCATACTCAGACACTACAACTCGGTCGTCAAACCATCTATGCTATATGCTTCCCAGTGCCTTGTAATGGCCAGAAAAGGCCCACTCAGAAAGCTGGAGTTAAAAGAGAGGAAGATCCTGAGGAGGATATTAGGACCAATCAGAGAGGAGGGAGGCATTTACAGAATCCGCCATAATGGTGCACTGTATGAACACCAGGAGGATATCGTCACGTGTATAAGGAAAAGGCGCCTGACCTTTTATGAACACTTGGCCCGTCTAGATTCCGAAAGACTCACCAACAGGATAGTCACAGTAACAGGAAGAGGCAAGGCTTTTAAGAACAAATGTATCACGTCAGTTAAGTCGGATTTGGAAGAACTAGATATCCCACTGGAACAAACTCATGACGAATACTGTTCCATCAAGACATCCGACACGGAGTTTTCCCAACGTCCCTTATAAGTAAGAAGATTACAGGAACTGAGTGGAGAGAGGAGAGAAAGCTGGCTCATAGTCAGCAAATTTAAGAGTGTTGGAAGAAGAAGAAAGCAACAGCTTTACAGAAGAGTAGATACGAGCCCCGTGGTCCTCAGTAGACCTAAACGACAAAGAAGAAGATTAATAATATTACCAAACCAAACCAAACCAAACCCCATGGCGCAACAACACCGAAAGGGTCATGGCCTACCAAGCGACCACTGTTCACCTCGAAGCCCTGCAGATTATGAGGTGCCGTGTGGTCAGCGCGACTAAAATTCTCGGCCTTTACTCTTGGCTTCCTAGACCTGGACAGCTACCTCACTGTCAAATAACCCCTAGTTGTAATCACGTAGGCTGTGTCGACCTGGAACCAGCCCTCAGATCCAAGTAACGATCCCTGACCTGGCAGTGAATCGAACCCGGGTCTTGAGGGTAAGAAGCCAGCACATTACTCCTACACCGCGGGGCCCTTAATAATAATAATAGTAATATAATAATAATAATAATAATAATAATAATAATAATAATAATAATAATAATACTAATAATAATAATAATAATAATGTTAGAACCCCCGTCGGCAACTCTGAAGAGGGTTTTCCGTGGTTTCCCATTTTCACACTAAGTGAATTTTGGAGTTGTACGCTACTTAAGTCCACGGTCGCTTCGTTCCTACTCCTAGCCCTTTCCCGTCCAATCATCGCCAAAAGACCTATCTGTGTCGGTGCGACGTAAAGCAAATTGTAAAAAAAAAAAAAAAGTACAAAATTATACTAATCGTACTGACTCAGCCACCGTGTGTAGACATTTTAATTTGACGCCATCCGTGCTTGTTCGTCAATTTCGCCGTTCCGTTTTACTCCAGGCCTACTATATCACAGAATAAACCGAATCCCTCTTGGACATCTATGGTTGAGTTGTTATGAATTTAGTCGGGTAAGGTAAGGTAAGGCTGTATTCTGCCCGAAGGTAGGTCCGAACCTCCACAGAGGTGTGCCTGAGCCGGATTTTACGTACGGTAGGGTGGCCAGTACCTTTCCGCTCCTCGATTCCCTTATCCCCACCAACAGAGCGTGGCAACCCATCCAGATCTTGACCACGCCCAATGTTACTTAACTTCGGAGATCTCACGCGATTCGGTGTTTCAACACGGCTGCATTTAAGGCAGTCGCCCGGCTGGCAGATTCTCTATCTGTTGTGGTCCTAGCGTTTTCTTAAACGATTTCAAAGAAACTGGAAATTTATTGAACATCTCCCTTGGTAAGTTGTTCCAATTCCTAACATCCCTTCCTACACTTGTATTAACACAGATCTTTCAAATGCCGACATCGTACGACATTGCGTGTCGAATGGCCATCCCACCCCTCCTTCGAAAATTTGGCTACCTCTGCCGAGTCTGAACCCGCTATCGTCGGATCCGGAGGTAGACACTCTACACTGATCCACAGAGGCGGATATAATAATAATAATAATAATAATAATAATAATAATAATAATAATAATAATAATAATAATAATAATAATAATAATAATAATAATAATAATAATAATAATAATAATAATAATAATAATTCACGGTCTGTTTCCAGTCATTCGACCCGGTCAGGAATGTAATGAATGAATCCATCTAGCGGCGAAGACAGGAATTGTACTGGCTGCCGAAGCCCGTCTCATCCCTCTGAAGCAGTGATTAATGTGTCTAGAGTCCGGATTATTAGGTACTGATAGATTAGAATGCAAACTTACTTAAGCCAGTAACAAGTATACCCTACACTGTACAACGGTTATGCTATGAAATTTGCATAGATGATATTAGGGGTATAGCCTATAGAACTCCTTGAATTTATGCTACTCTTCCTACATTGTGGTTCAACGGGTTGCACCACACTTCCTACAAACCAAATTACTTTGCATTCTAACCTATTATCACCTAAAAATCCGAGGTATATTAATTACTGACAGGTGAAATAAAATGATATTGGAGAGTGTAGCTGGAATTAAATATGATAGAGGAAACCGGATTACCCGGAGGAAAACATGGTCCGTCTCCGCTTTGACCAGCACAAATCTCATAAGGGGCGACCAGGATTTGAACCACGAAACAACCGAACTATGAGAGGCCGGTGCATTGCCACCTGAGACACGGAGGCTCCTTATTATAATAATAATAATAATAATAATAATAATAATAATAATAATAATAATAATAATAATATTAATAATAATAATAATAATAATAATAATAATAATAATAATAATAATAATAATAATAATAATAATAATAATAATCGACAATCACCACTTTCAAGACAAACCCAACACCAGAGCTACTATAACTTGGACAGAACAACGAAGGAAGAAGCTTAGCGAGAGGATGAAGGCCAACACATCAGCTAAGCAAGTTCAACCGTATAATTGTGATATTCAAGTATAGGTTTAAAAGTTTCTTAGTCAGCCTGTTATGCATTCTGTGTAGGTGATCATAGGATTTTGATATTTTTTCTAATTGTATTGGCAGTTTTTCAAGTGAGTTAATGAATTTCCTGTGGCTTCTTTTTCATCCAAATTCTACATTCGGTTTTCAATCCTGGGAAATTTCCTCCCTTGTTTTCCGGGGTTCTTTATTTGTGACCTGGCGCCACTGATCAAGGTTTCGGAAGCATGAAGTGCTTCTACTTTGATAACAGTGTTTTAGTGTCTTAATTTTGTATTTTTTAATATGGATTTTATTGTTGTATCTGTTCCAGGTGATTTTGCCAAGGAAACCATTTCGAAGCTTAGTAAGAAAACAGTAAGCCCCTGTGGTGTAGTGGTTAGTGTGATTAGTTGCCACCGCAGGAAGCCCGGAGTTCGATTCCCGGCTCAGCCACAGAATTTGAAAGGTGGTACGAGTGGTGGAGTTGTGTCTACTCAGCTTTTGGACGTCAATTGAGTGGAAGGGGTTTCGATTTCCTTCTCAGGCATCCTCGAGGTGGTTTTCCGTGGTTTTCCACTTCTCCTCCGGGCAAATGCAAGGATGATATCTTACTTAAGACAACGGCCGCTCCCTTCCCTTTTCCTTGTCTAACTTTTCCGATCATTCCATCCTCCCACAAGGCCCCTGTTCAGCATAGCAAGTGAGGCCGTCCGGGCGAAGTACTGGTCTTTCTTCCCCAGTTGTATCCCCCGACCGAAAGACTCACGATCCAGGTCACTGCCCTTGAGGCGGTAAAGATGGGATCCCTCACTGAGTCGGAGGGAAAACCAACTTTGGATCGTAAACAGACTGAAAAGAAAGAAATAAAGAAACAAACATAAATTTTGCACAAGAACCTAAAAGAAGATATAAGGAATGGGCATACGAAGGCAGAAAGGCAGTCGGTGAACAAATGAAGAGGTATTGGGATAAAAAGAAGAAACATTGCGCTGAATAAGTTCAAATGCGCCCCTACCTAGACGAATGGATAATAGCGCCTACCATGTATGAACAAGAAAGCCTTTGTATCAAAGATCAGTAAGATGGAAATGACGTACGAATTAATTAAAGATATCTACTGTATAATGAACGATCAGAGACATTCATCACCCAGCTCAGATACTACTCTACAGTCATTTGACCAGAGGACATGTACGGAGCAGAATGCCTCGCGATGAATAAGAAACGTTTGGTAAAGAAATGAAAGTACACTGCGCAGTTTCTAGAATCATTACGACTGACCGCTGACACCACAAGTTCAGGTGTAGGGCTCTCATGCCACTAATAATAATAAATCATGGCTTGTGGCCTCCGGGGAGGCCTGGTGCGTCTTTTTCTCGTAGACGGCCTATTAGGCGACCTGCATGTCTGTGAAGATGAGTGTGCCCTACCTAGGATGATTTCTAATGCTGAATACGCCACACACACCCAGCCCCGAGCCATTGGAATTAACCAGTTAAAGTTAAAATCCCCGCCCGGCCCGGGAATCGAACCCCGAACCCTCTGGACCACATCCAAGCACGCTAACCGTTTAGCCATGGAGCCATCTCATGCCACTAAAATGCTGTGAATAGTTACATCGACATCTGGGCGCTTCTTTTTTTAAGATTACCTCGTTCCAGCGTTGAATGGTGAGTGACTGTCCGAGAAGGCAATAAGATGCTATTTTGCTTAATGTGCCGCAGCACGGAAGACATCCTTGACGATGGATTGTTGTCAGTAATAATCTATACAGAAGCAACTTGACTCTAGTCCACCTTCATTCAGCCTCTATTGAACCGTTTCTTGGGGAACAGGCGTTCCTGAGGGTTGCTTCGCAGATCGCATTGTTGTATATTATCTGCTGATGTCTGCTCTAACGAGGTGTTCTAGACCCCATTCTTCGGGACTCGCAGGCTTCTGTTGTTATTGGGTAATAGAGCATTCTGAGATCCTTGCCAGTCTATCCGCAGGGCTGACCAAATGCTATCGCACGGACTCACTGTATAAAGCCGTGCAAACGGGTCCAAATGTTGACATTACTCCCACCGTCAACGGCTGACATACTAAGTAGCAGTGTCAACAGCGCCTTCGGTGCTTTTGGTGTAGGGAGTGTCCAACGACAAGTTCGGCTTGCCACATACAGGTCTTTTGATTTGAATCCCGTAGGCGAGCTGCGCACCGTCACGAGTGTGTAATAATGATGAAGACGACACATATACCCAGCCCCCGTGCCAGCTGAATCAACCCATTATGGTTAAAATTCCCTACCCTGCCGGGAATCGAACCCAGGACCCTGTGACCATAGGCCAGCATGCTCACCATTCAGCCACTCACGTGTCATCAAGATTATGTGCGTATCTCCTCGGTTCTATATATGGATAAACTTACTTTATCTCTAAGTAAGCAAGCAAGCTTGTACAGTAGTTTAACTAGTGACTAAACGTCGCATTAACACATCCTGCCATCGGCGCCCGCAGGATCTTTTCCAAGGGGGGGGGGGCACATTAACAATTTTCTTGAATATAAATACCAATATAACGTCAGCAACATTAAATTGTTTACAGAAATTTGCGAATATAATAGATGCTAGATGACTGTCAGTAAGTTCAGTTTATGAAATAATCTGGTATGATATTAAACAATTGAACATCAACTTTTTAGAATTCCAGGGGGGGCGAGCGCCCCCCCTTGCCCCCCCTTGCGGGCGACCATGCCCTGCGTTGCTGCCGACACAAGGATGGGCAGGTAGAGGCCGTGGCCTTAAAAGATACAGTCCCAACATTGTCCTGGTGGAAAGATGAGAAACTACATAACACCATCTTCAGGGCTGCCAACGATGGGATTCGAACTAACCATCTCCCGAATGCAACCTTTCAACAGTGTGGCCAACTAGCCTTGGTAAGATACTGTAGTAGTTTTACGTGACTGTTGTTATTGAGATCAGTGCCAAGGGGCCACCAATTTGTTGTGGATCCCCAACCACGAGCAGTAGCGGCGGTTAGTGGGGAGCTCCTGCCCCCCCCCCCCCCCCCTACCAGCACTTTGTGGGGAAAATATATTTTTATTCTGCTTTATCCGGATGAAACTAGGAATTACGGTATTAAAAAAAGGAATTTGCTTAAGCCCAGTTGTCTCATTAGCTAATTCTTTTCTTCATTTTCTTTGATTATTAACAAAATTATTAGCGGAAATACACACGAAATATCGTTTCCCGCTACTAACCGATTTGTATTGCGCCACAGTAAATAGTGAACACTTTGCATGTGCTGTGAGGAAGGGTAGCAGGAGTGTATTTTTGCAAAGGTCATGGACATTGAGGTATGATTCACCCGCTTGCCGCGTGCATTCATCAGTCTGGCAGTCTCTTCAGTGTCTGTTAGTTTCTTGGTGTGTAGCCAAATGCTAAATGAATTTTTAATTTTATAATTACCCCGTACTAATAGTTATTCGTAATACTTGTGTAATATCGTAGGGGCTGCCTGGCCGAGGCAGAAAAGGCGTGCTCGGTTCACCCGGAAGGAAGTCAAAACATTTAAGGAAGGAGATTTCCACTTCCGGAGGTGCACATGGCTCTCATGGCACTCAGCCTACACCGAAAATGAGTACCAGGTTAATTCCTGAGGCAAAGGCGGCCGGGCGTAGAGCTAACCACTCTACCCCATCAAGTGTCGAGGTTACGGTTAGTGGAAGCCTTTACCTGACACCCCTCCAAGGGCATTCATGGCTTGTACGGTGATTGCTTTGCTTTGTTTTATGTAATATTGTTGCTTTGGTGATCATTTTATTGTATAGTATTGAAATAAGATCTCAACAAATCTATGAACCTTTATTTCCCTGTCGCTCAGAGTTCTTTCCTTTTCCAGTTTCGATGTAAGTACCTCTCCCTCCCCAACCACTCTCCGCCACTTCTAACTCCGAACCACCGCTTCTGATCACGAGTATGTATACCTTTTCATTGTCAAATATTCCATGCGGACTGAGTGTGATCGAACTTTTCCTTTTTGTAACCTTCCGTTTTGGGTGTTTCATTTATTTTGTCCAATGGTGTACTTTTCTCCTCACGATTAAACGCTGTTGTGCGAAATGAGATACTGAATTGTTTTATGAGAAGATTTGCTCTTTAGGTGAATGAAGGAGGAGGGGGAGGTGGGTCAAAGAGAATGGAAGAAATAACTAATTAAGAAGGCTGAGGTCATAAGTGGAGAATGGTCGCACCAAAGTGCTACGAGAACCACCCTTCCTCCCATCGTCCGCAGTATTGGTCGAGAGAGAGACCAGAAGCAAACAGCTTCTCCTTCACTTCAACCTGTAATTGCTTTGCCTCGCTATTAAGCATCCTTTGAAGCAAATGGAAGAGCTTTTGAGCCCAGTGAATGAGAACCAACTCAGAGGGTATCTCGGTTAAAAGAACAAAAAGAGGCACAGTTAATGAATTTCAGCACAAATATTTCTTGATATCTTTTAAAAGGCTGGACTGTAATTTTACTTACTAAAAAGAGCTATCGTTAAAGTTATAGATGTCCTACATCCCATGATCTTTTGTAAATGATGTCAGGAAGCATTTAGTATCCAATATACTGTATTTTAAACAGCAGTGTGCTTAAGAAATAAAAAGCCCATGGTACAACAGCCCAGAACAGTCTTGGCTCATCAAGCGACCGCTGTTCATTTCGAAGACCTGCAGGTTGTGACATTTCCTGTGGCTGGCGCAACAAATCCTCCCGGTCATTATTCTTTGCTTTCTAGACCGGAACCGGTATCTCTCCGTCAGATAGCACCTCAATTTTAATTACGCAGGCTGTTGGAATAGTATATAATTTACTTTACGTCGCACTGGCACAGATAGGTCATATAGCACATAGTTTCCTGCTTTGGAAACGCATTTGTCCCAGTGTATGGGCAGCTTTTTAATGCCCTCATCGTAAAAAGAACAGGGTCGTGTCACCAGCCAGTTGCGCACGAAGTCTTCCACATTCTCGTCATCTTCAAATCCTTGCCCTCCTAGAGCTTATTTAAGCGGTCGGAACAAATAGAAATCGCAGGGCGAAACGTCCGAGCTGTAAGGAGGATGATCAAGTGTAGTCCAGTGCATTTCCTGTAGCTTGGAGACAGAGCGGCAGTATGGGGCCGGGCATTGTCGAATTGGTTGGTCTCGTCTTTTGCAGTGATATGTAACCCTCGCCTTGTTCAACAGCTCGCAGTAGTAAGCAGCACTGATGGTGCGTCGCTCATGCAAAAATCAATCAGGAAAATGCCTCGCCGATCGAAAAAAAACCCAACTATTTCAAGAACCTTGCTAGCTGACAGTCTAGTCTTCGCTTTCACTGGTGCTGCCACCCCTTTCCACCGCCACTCCTCACACACACACACACACACACACACACACACACACACACACACACACACACACACGTGTCTTTGACAATGTTTGATCACTGAACTGTGGCAGTCAATCTCTGGTAAATGTCCGCCGCTGTAACTCCTTCACGAGCAAGAAATTTTATAATTATGCGTTGCGCGGTGGAAGGGTGGACCTATTGCTCTGACATCGTGAGCGTTACGGACGAAACGGTGGAAAATATGTAACAGCACGCTCTTCCTACTCCCGCCTAAGCATAGCAGAAGCGCTGGGCCAGTACTACCAACTGTTGATGTTCAGGAACAAAAATCCCGTTTATATTTGATCGACCTTCGTAACAATTCACTGATTGACTATTGTCAATAGATAATAACTTCTCTCCATCTTCTAGTGGGCTCGTCTCCGCTGGATGACACTACTCCTACAGTAGTAGAATAGGTGCTCATAGTTCGAATGCCAGAAAGTGCAAAATATTTGTTTTTGAAATGAAAAGTAAACATCTTGTGACTCAGAATCTAAGTAAAGTGGCTGTTAACATTATGTCATTTTTATACCTATACGCATTTCGCAAACCTCGACTCCACAGAAATAGGAAAAGCGGTAAAAAGAAGAAGATACTGCTCTTTTGATCTTCTTTGTGTAGTGAATGATTGATGTTATAGATGTTTGAAAAGTCCCGACCTTGGTATATCAGTGATAAAATTCGACGGCCGCAAAATGTCGTGAAAAAGTTACAGATGTGGCAAAACGATTTACCCTGTTTTGGATGGAAGATACATTTTTGCCGCCAAAACGTCTCCATGGCTAACTGGCTAACACGCACCCGTGAAATGTGCATAAAAAACAGGAATTTTCTTCTGTGAGTGTGGAACCCTGGGCGTATTAGACTATCGTTGCGTCGCGTCCTCTCTTCAACTATGTCTCACACTTGAAAGGGCTTTTTCTCACGGGCTTGGCCTCAGCCTCACTTTTCCATTGTCTGCCGGGCTACCTTTCGCGGGTCCGGTTCTGGCCACACGCCGCTCGAGTACCGGGGATGTTCCTTTCTCCCACCATTCTACTGAATTTTAATAGGATGGAAAGACATAGATGCTGTCAATGAGCTGTACAGGACACTGTACGATTTCAATATAAAGAGAGCCGCACAGGCCAAGGATCTATATAAAGAGAGCTACACAGGCCATGGACCTGAATAAAGGGAGCTGCACAGGCCATGGATCTGAATAATGAGAGCTGCACAGACCGTGAATCTATATAAAGAGAGCTGCACAGACAGTGAATCTATATAAAGAGAGCTGCACAGGCAGTGAATCTATATAAAGAGAGCAGCACAGACCGTGAATCTATATAAAGAGAGCAGCACTGGCGGTGGATCTATATAAAGAGAGCTGCACAGACCGTGAATCTATATAAAGAGAGCTGCACAGGCAGTGAATCTATATAAAGAGAGCTGCACAGACCGTGAATCTATATAAAGAGAGCTGCACAGGCAGTGAATCTATATAAAGAGAGCTGCACAGACAGTGAATCTATATAAAGAGAGCTGCACAGGCAGTGAATCTATATAAAGAGAGCAGCACAGACCGTGAATCTATATAAAGAGAGCAGCACTGGCGGTGGATCTATATAAAGAGAGCTGCACAGACCGTGAATCTATATAAAGAGAGCTGCACAGGCAGTGAATCTATATAAAGAGAGCTGCACAGACCGTGAATCTATATAAAGAGAGCTGCACAGGCAGTGAATCTATATAAAGAGAGCTGCACAGACCGTGAATCTATATAAAGAGAGCTGCACAGGCAGTGATTCTATATAAAGAGAGCTGCACAGACCGTGAATCTATATAAAGAGAGCTTCACAGGCAGTGAATCTATATAAAGAGAGCAGCACAGACCGTGGATCTATATAAAGAGAGCTGCACAGGCTTTGGATTTGTATAAAGAGAGCTGCACTGGCGGTGGATCTATATAAAGAGAGCTGCACAGGCCTTGGATTTGTATAAAGAGAGCTGCACTGGCGGTGGATCTCTATAAAGGGAGCTGCACTGGCGGTGGATCTATATAAAGAGAGCTGCACAGGCCTTGGATTTGTATAAAGAGAGCTGCACTGGCGGTGGATCTGTATAAAGAGAGCTGCACAGGCCTTGGATTTGTATAAAGAGAGCTGCACAGGCCTTGGATTTGTATAAAGAGAGCTGCACTGGCGGTGGATCTGTATAAAGAGAGCTGCACAGGCCTTGGATTTGTATAAAGAGAGCTGCACTGGCGGTGGATCTGTATAAAGAGAGCTGCACAGGCCGTGGATTTGTATAAAGAGAGCTGCACAGGCCTTGGATTTGTATAAAGAGAGCTGCACTTGCGGTGGATCTGTATAAAGAGAGCTGCACAGGCAGTGAATCTATATAAAGAGAGCTGCACTGGCGGTGGATCTGTATAAAGAGAGCTGCACAGGCCTTGGATTTGTATAAAGAGAGCTGCACTGGCGGTGGATCTGTATAAAGAGAGCTGCACAGGCCTTGGATTTGTATAAAGAGAGCTGCATTGGCGGTGGATCTGTATAAAGAGAGCTGCACAGGCCTTGGATTTGTATAAAGAGAGCTGCACTGGCGGTGGATCTGTATAAAGAGAGCTGCACTGGCGGTGGATCTGTATAAAGGGAGCTGCACAGGCCTTGGATTTGTATAAAGAGAGCTGCACTGGCGGTGGATCTGTATAAAGAGAGCTGCACAGGCAGTGAATCTATATAAAGAGAGCTGCACTGGCGGTGGATCTGTATAAAGAGAGCTGCACAGGCCTTGGATTTGTATAAAGAGAGCTGCACTGGCGGTGGATCTGTATAAAGAGAGCTGCACAGGCCTTGGATTTGTATAAAGAGAGCTGCATTGGCGGTGGATCTGTATAAAGAGAGCTGCACAGGCCTTGGATGTGTATAAAGAGAGCTGCACTGGCGGTGGATCTGTATAAAGAGAGCTGCACTGGCGGTGGATCTGTATAAAGGGAGCTGCACAGGCCTTGGATTTGTATAAAGAGAGCTGCACTGGCGGTGGATCTGTATAAAGAGAGCTGCACAGGCCTTGGGTTTGTATAAAGAGAGCTGCACTGGCGGTGGATATGTATAAAGAGAGCTGCACAGGCGGTGGATCTATATAAAGAGAGCTGCACAGGCCTTGGATTTGTATAAAGAGAGCTGCACTGGCGGTGGATCTGTATAAAGAGAGCTGCACAGGCCTTGGATTTGTATAAAGAGAGCTGCACTGGCGGTGGATCTGTATAAAGAGAGCTGCACAGGCCTTGGATTTGTATAAAGAGAGCTGCACTGGCGGTGGATCTGTATAAAGAGAGTTGCACAGGCCTTGGATTTGTATAAAGAGAGCTGCACTGGCGGTGGATCTGTATAAAGGGAGCTGCACAGGCCTTGGATTTGTATAAAGAGAGCTGCACTGGCGGTGGATCTATATAAAGAGAGCTGCACAGGCCTTGGATTTGTATAAAGAGAGCTGCACTGGCGGTGGATCTATATAAAGAGAGCTGCACATATTTCACATCACAATCTGCACGGTTGCTATGTAACATCTCATCACACATGTTAGTGAAATATTTTTTTTAATCATTTCGTTGAGGTAGAGGTAAAATTCATTAAGTGACATTTTCATTGTCCGGGGATAATTGGTCTTTTTCTGGCCAAAATTGAACAAGGAATGAGGTTGGTGGTTTCTTCCAACAGAAGAAATGGGATGGGATACATTTCTTAACCTCTTCATGAGGCAGAAAAGTTATATTTTGATCTGAAACCACATATAAAAATATAAAATAATGACACTGAAATTTACAAAAATCACTTAATGTATAACATGATTTAGATTTATGACTAAGTTAAAATATACAAAGACGAAGCCTCACTTGTAACTATTATTCGAGATTAACCATAAGATGGACGAAACCAAAAATTCCGAGCGAATAAATAAATAAATAAATAAATAAATCAATAAATAAATAAAAATAAATTAAATAAGTCATACAAATTATAGCAATATTAATCCTTAAATGCCTTTATTGCAATATCTGTATCCGTGCAATGTAGTTATGGAGGAGTTTACAGATATTTCCCATTTGATGTTTCGAACGATGGTAGAACAATGTGAACTTGTTATCGGAGAACAAAAATAGTGCGTTATAATGTTGTGAGAAGGACAGCAGGCAATGACATGACGTCAGGTTGTGAGTTTCACTAATAGGAAAAGTCCTCTCAGTTTTAATTACTACCTTGATGTGGTAAAAGTTTCTTACCAGAATCAAGTAGTGGTGATTATTGTTTTAAGAGGAAGTACAACTAGGCAGCCATCATCTATATAACACTAATCAGAGAGAAAAAATGGATGGGGTCCGACACTTCAAAAAATGAAGGCATCGGCCAAAGAAAGACAAGGGCTACGAAGGACATATGAAAGACTCCCTAGGCCTCCATACGTAATACCGTCGGGGTCGGAAAAGAACAAGAGTTGACCAAGGGAGGTCAGATAGGATAGATGAAAGTGAGGAGCTTGGCACAAGTAAGTGGAAGCAATGCCAGGACTCAGCTGAGGGACTCGTGGTCGCCAACCCACGCTCCAAAGTTCAGAGCCATTGGGGCCCCTTTTAACCGCCTTTTACGACAGGCAGGGGATACCATGGGTGTTATTCTACCGCCCCCACCCACAGGGGATTATGAGAATCACTTTAAGTACCTAAGTGTTAACAGAAGAAAGAATTTTCATTGTGGTAATCACATAAATGGTACAGATCTCTGCACATGGTTGTGAGGCAATTTAAGAGTTGCAGTAAGTACTGTACTTTTTGTAATGGACTGGGCATATAAGCCTATTGTTAAGATCCCAACTAGACTATGCTTCCAGTGTATGGGACCCTCACCAGGATTACTAGATTCGAGAACTGGAAAAATCCAAAGAAAATCGGCTCAATTTATTATAGATGATTTCTTTCTTATTCTTTTTTTGCTAATTGCTTTACGTCGCGCCGACATTGATACGTCTTATGGTGACGATGGGACAGGGGAGGGCTAGGAGTGGGAGGGAAGCGGCCGTGGCATTAATTAAGGTACAGCCCCAGCATTTGCCTAGTGTGAAAATGAGAAACCACGGAAAACCATTTTCAGAGCTGCCGACAGTGGGGTTCGAACCTACTATCTCTCGAATACTGGATACTGGCCGCACTTAAGCGACTGCAGCTATCGAGCTCGGTATAGATGATTTCCGAAAAAAATAATATTGTTACGAAGATGTTGCGAAGTTAAGGCTGGGAGGACTTCGGGAGAAAAGAAAAGAGCTGCTCGACTAAGTGGTATGTTTCGAGTGTCAGTGGAGAGATGGCGTGGAATGTCATTAGTAGACGAATAAGTTCAGGCGGTGTTTTTAAAAGTAAGAAAGATCACAATATGAAGGTAAAGTTGGAAATCAAGAGGACAAACTGGGAAAAAATCGTTTATAGGTGGAGGAGGTAGGGATTGGAATAATTTACCAAGAGAAACGTTCACTATATTTCCTATTCTTAGCAAATATTTAAGAAAAGATCACTCAAACAGCAGATATTAAATGCGTCCCCTGGGCGACTGTCCTAAATGCAGATCAGTGGTGAAACCAAAATAAATAAATAAATAAATAAATAAATAAATAAATAAATAAATAAATAAATAAATAAATAAATAAATAAATAAATTTAAAAAAATAAATAAATAATATTAGGAGAAGGGAGAAGCTACAATTTGTCTCGCAAAAGTCTCTTAATAATTCGACCCCAGTGGACTGAATTTTTTTGCATGTAAACAATCTCAGATTTCTCCGACCTCAGGCAGAATAGACTCTACTATGTTGGGAGCAACGACTAATGGATCGTTGCACTCAAAATTTCCTTAAAATAATTCGTTGACTCATTTTCATTTAGATGATAGCTATGTCCATCTTTTAATTGCCTTCAGTGCAATGTAAGTTATATGTTGTAGTTATGGAGAAGCTTACAGATGTTTCCCCTTTAACATTTCGAATGCAGGTAGAGGAATGTGAACTTGTTGGAGAACAAGGACAATGCGTTAAGTTATCAATAGATTGCTGTAGTTCTCTGCTTAGAGAGAATTACATCTGTCTATAACTTATCTGTTCATTCCAAATATGGAGGAGCTTATGTCCACAGCCAACCACTGGGATTATTTGTAACTCTCACGGGAGCATTAGCTTATCTGTCTAACAGTAGGTGTTTTATATTGCTCGTAAGTCTAGAAGTTCGCGTGGTAGTGATTCTTGTTTTAATAGGAAATGCGCTGAGGTTTACGTTCATCGTAAAAGTACAGATGAAAAGTGGGATCTCGAACCGTTGAATCTGGCTGTATATATATAAAGTAAGAGTTCTGTCTGTACAATGGTAAGAATTTTAAAAGGATGGTATTTCTGTACCGGTCGTGTCCACAGTAACAATGAAATGCACTTTTTAATTGTTCGTCTTCTCTGCCTGTCTGTCTGTCTGCCTGTCTGTCTGTCTGTCTATCTGTCTGTCTGTATGTATGTACGGGCATCACGAGAAAATAGCTGAAGAGAATTTAATGAAAAACTGCATCTGAGATCGGGTAATGAGGCAGTACAATCTAGGCTATAAATAACTTTATTCGCGCCGAGTGAAATGGTAGTTTAGGAGAAGACCTAAAATTTAATTCTCAAATATATATGTTATTAGTGGTCCTATCGATATAAATACTACATAACTAAAGTAATATAAAAATAAATTTCCGATCATTTATGTGGTATAAATTTTTATGGTACCGACTATGATAATATAATTGATGAATTTAGCCTGTTGGTGCTTAGTCCATATCAACGCCGATCATCGCTAACATAGCTATACTGTTCAAGTGTTGGATTTCGTCATGATTGTCTTAAGGCGTAAAATCGCATGGTCATCAGTCCATATCGACAAGGACAATTAGGAAGATGATTAAAAGAAATGAGAAAAATCTTAAACGAATGGTCGCTTGATGAATAAGGCTAAAGGGAGTCATAAAGGAAGGAAGGAAGGATTCCCTTTACATTTGATGCCCTAACATCACAGAGTCGGAAGAAAACTAAATATCGAAAGGTCATAAAACTGATCAAGAATACCTCTATACTGACCATTGTTGTGATGCGATTTGTCTCTTCTGCTGCCACTCATCTCCTATAGATGGCATTACTGCTGCCTCCCGAATAAAACAGCCTGCCTGAATATTGGCGGAAAACAACTGGGGAGTTACATAACTTTACACGTACTACATGACTGTTTCGTCACCCACGGGTACTACAGCTAGTAAGTTGATAAAAGACTGGGGTCTATGGCAGGGGAAAAATATACCTAACATTTTTGCTATTTGTTTTACGTCGCACCGACACAGACAGGTCTTATGGTGACGATGGGATAGGAAAGGTTTAGGAGTTGGAAAAAAGTGGCCGTGGCCTTAATTGAGGTACAGCCCCAGCATTTGCCTGGTGTGAAAATGGGAAACCACAGAAAACCATCTTCAGGGCTGCCAACAGTGGGATTTGAACCCACTATCTCCCGGATGCAAGCTCACAGCCGCGCGCCGCTAACCACACGGCCAACTCGCCCAGTACGGAACATATTAAGATGCGGTACCGGTACTAACATAATTGTCTGCCTTTGTGGTGTAGTTGTTAGTGTGATTAGATTCCATTCCCAGTCACGCGGGTTCGATTCCCAGACCTGCCACGAAATTTTAAAAGTGGTACGAGCACTAGAATGTGAGGTCAACTGAGTTGAGGGGGTCCGATTCCCGCATCAGCTATCCTCGAACTGGTTTTCCGTCGTTTCCAACTTCTTCTCCAGGCAAATGCCGGAATGGTACATAACTTACAGGCACGGTCGCTTCCTTCCCTCTTCCTTGCCTATCAATTCCACTCTTCATATCTCCCACAAGGCCCCAGTTCAGCATAGCAGGTGAGACCACCTGGGTGGAGTACTGATCTTCTTCCACAGTTGTATCCCCGACCAAATGTATCATGCTAAAGGACACTGCCCTTGAGGCGGTGGAGGTGGGATCCCTCCCTGAGTCCGAGGGGAATCCAACCCCGGACGGTGAACCGATGAAATAATAATAATAATAATAATAATAATAATAATAATAATAATAATAATAATAATAATAATAATAATAATAATAATTTGTTGAGTATTCATCCCGAAGGATGGTTTGATCCTCCACAGTTCCGCCAACAGCTGTCAGAGATAGCCTAGACGTCACTGAAGAGGCATACTAGGGAAATGAGGAGTGAGGTAGTTTCCCGTTGCTTTCCTCAATAATAATAATAATAATAATAATAATAATAATAATAATAATAATGAAACTGAGAAGGAGCTACGAGAGTTCCAAATTACAGAAGAGATGCTTGTAGATGGATCCGCGAAGAAAATAACCAAAGATAAAATAAACAGGTTTCAGGAGAGGGTGAAGCCCGAACGACTGTACCGAATTTCTGGAGAAGAGAGGAAGGCAAGATCTGAAAGGATGAAAAATTAGAACAGAAAAACACGACTCACTAACCATTGATTGATCTATTGTACCCCACAGTGGGAGAAACGGAAAATAATAATAATGATAATAATAATCGTAACTAACACAATTGCGTTCGAAAGAGAACCATGGTTGGATAACAAAGGACGTAGACTAAAAGTAGTAATGAAAGAAAAACCTGCCATATTATATTTTAAAAGAAAGCAAAAGAAAAATAATTCTTATCACCGTGAAGGCTATGAAGGCCCTTGGATGAGTGGAATATAAAAGCTTCCATTATCCGTAACAACGGCACAAAGTGGAACA
Organism: Anabrus simplex; assembly: GCF_040414725.1. Classification (NCBI taxonomy): domain Eukaryota; kingdom Metazoa; phylum Arthropoda; class Insecta; order Orthoptera; family Tettigoniidae; genus Anabrus; species Anabrus simplex. The sequence goes on along the minus strand of NC_090273.1, from coordinate 57,716,075 downwards.
GGGTGGTTAGGTCCACACACGGCCGATCTTGCCCCCAAGAATTAATCTGGTAGTCATTTTTGCTGTACGCTGAGTGAACCTCAGGGTCATGTGCACCTTTGGAATTGAAAATCTCGTAAACAATGGAGGGGTAAAACGAAGTCTAGTGACGATTCTGGAACTAGAAAGTATTTCGCGCTGTGAAAGCTGCCATGCTGAGGCCTAGGTCTTATTACTAATCACGTAGACAACGGACTAACGGTAAAGCATTCTTAAATTTAAACCACCGCCTGCTCGACACACATCCAGTGGAGGCATATACTGCCTGCCCATTCCATATTGAATGATGTAACACGACTTGCGAAGAATCCGCCCTCGTTATCACGTGAATACAGCTACATAAGCATAGAAGCGAAATTGAAAATCTGAAATTAAAATAGAAGAAGCAAAGAGTTTTACTTATAACTTAATGATATAAAGATTTATAGATTCAAAAATTTTCATGATACTTCACATTAAGGCACAGACCCAAAATTACTATATTTCTGTTTCTATGAGTTTCGGCTTGACAGTTAATCGGAAGTCAGACATTGGTGCCAAATTGTTACGAGAATAAACAGCTGATTCACGACACACAGCAGGAACGGATATGTATAGACTCGAATACAAGTCCGGAATCAATTATTTTTTGCATCAACATGCATAACTCACATAAATGAACAATAACACATAAGATATTTACGATAAGACTATAAGATAAAAATAGATGAATGCTCGAACAGATAAAACACGAGAAAATGAAAGGAAATTTCTACTCTCCACTGAGAAGAGCTCGCATTGCTAATTGATTCAATTTCTCCTAAGGAAGAAAAAATCCTACAAAGGGAAGGCGCCATTCGTTTCTGAGTCACTATCGCCTTTGTCATCGTCTGTTGAGGTTTCACTCTCGCTTGTCCCTAACGAGATAATACAGTCTTCAACGTAATCGTATGTAAAACTTTCCCTTTCCTAAGCTTCACTTATTTCGGATTATGTATCACAACGTTGCGCCAGTCTTACACTTCCCAAAGAAGTCTTTCAACTTCCGAAACTGTGAAGAGTCACAAATCAGATCTATGACGTTAAAATGGCAATGGTATGGTGGAAAGCGAACAACTGTATGTCCATGCCTCCTGGCTATTTCACTCAACATGTATACTGGGTACTAGGGATTGTTTTGTTTAACAAGATGCATGAGATCCCCTCTTCCTCATGTTATCGCGAACCAAAATATTGTGCTCTTTCAACCGTTCAGTCAACTCATTGTTTCTATCCGCAGTGTTGGTGCTTTATCAACCATGACCCAGTGAACTGAGAAAGACCGTGGAAAGATCTGAGCACAATACAATGCACAGCTGATAGCATGTGGTTAAAGAAAACAACAGACCGACAACACTGGTAACCGGAACTAGAGTCAAACGCACTCTATCGGAGAGATCGGCTGCCTATGGTTGGATGAACTATAAGCAGAGGTTTCACGATTTGACCACCACAGTTTCTGTCTGTTGATAATTTTTAGTAACTCACTTTAAAATGTTACACTGGCACCAAATAGGTAGAACATAGCTTTCATGGTCGGAAACAGACCTGCAGATTTCTTGTAGTACGGTAGAGCCACCGGATGCTTATCGGCCAGGCGGTGATTCAAACCTTCTTGCTCGTGAACAAACGAGATTTCCTTCTGAAGAATCGAAGCAAAGTTCTCTGCGAAACGTAAAGTAATTCACCATGTTTCCTTGACACTGTAAAATCCCTCATTATCATGTCTTCAGTATTGATCTTCGTCCCTTGCATTTGAAAATTTAGATTGCTATTACAAGATATTAGAATCATTCCGTATTCACGGTTTTCACTTTACAAAGGTGAAAAAATGAGTGTGTCCTCCTAATTCAATACATCGTAAATTCCATCATTAGACGGAGTAAAGCATGTTTCGGCTCGTTTGAGCCATCTTCAGTGAAAAATGAGGGGTGGGGTTGAAATAATTTACATAATACAAGTTAAGAAATGCCAAAACATAATGAAGGAACAAATGAAAAAACAAAAGAGCCCAGATGGAAACAAAATAAAATTAGAACAATATACAATGTTTACGTCATTATGTGGAGCAAAAACAACTCACTCCCACAAAATCGAGTGAAACTGATACAAAACAAACACAGTTTTTAGTTTCAATTATTGTTTTGTATTAACAACTATTTCACTCAGTTTTGTCGCAGTGAGTTGTTTTTGCTCCACTTAATGTATGTTCAGTCTTCAGCCCTAAGGCTGGTTGGATCCTCAGGAGCTCAGCCATCAGCTGTCATAGATGGCCTAGGCATCACTGAAGAGGCGTACTAGGGAAATGAGGAGTGAGGTAGCTTCCCGTTGCTTTCCTCGCTCCACATAAAGGTGTTAATATTGTATATTGTGCTAATTTTATTTATTTTATTTCCATCTAGGCTCTCTTTTGCCTTTTCATTTATTCCTTCGTTATGGTTTTTTGGCATTTTTAACTTGTACTATGTAAATTATTTCTACCCCCTCCCTCATTTTTCACTGAGGATGGCTCAAAAGAGCCGAAACATGTTTGAATTTGTTTACTCCGTCTAATGATGGAATATATGATGTATTGAAATGTCGTATGGCTTTTAGTGCCGGGATATCCCGGGACGGGTTCGGCTCGCCAGGTGCAGGTCTTTCTATTTGACGCCTGTAGGCGACCTGCGCCTTGTGATGAGGATAAAATGATGAAGACAACACATACACCCAGCCCCCGGGCCATTGGAATTAACCAATTAAGGTTAAAATCCCCGACCCGGCCGGGAATCGAACCCGAGACCCTCTGAACCGAAGGCCAGTACGCTGACCGTTCAGCCAACGAGTCGGACTAGGATGTATTGAATTAGGAGGACACACTCATTTTTCAACTCTGTTAGATTGCTAATCAAGTATAGATATGTGTTTTCCAGACTAGAATATATACACCTTCAATTGTTTCCTATCCGTGCTATCGAAGGTCATCTTCATTTCTATACCTTTTCAAATAATTTATGGCATGAAAGCCTATCAATTTTAGTCTATTTTCAGGTGTGGCTAAATGTATTAGTGCGTTTCTACTTTCAAGCCCATGTTTCTCATTAAGAAAACTGAGTTATTTGCTATGAATTCAGGAATATAATGAAAAAAGCAAAATGATCGCCATTCACACACGCTGGAAGGAATTGTTGGCAGGTGAAATAAAACGGAAGTGTTACAAAGAGATTCGCGAGAAAGAAAGAAAAAGAATGTGCTCTAGAAAAGGGCTGTCTCTACCTGCAAATAGAAGCTGTCCTTTGGGAATATCTCGCCTTCAAGGAGAAATTTCTCTTTTGAGAGAACGGCAAGGGAAGGGTCAAGCGAGAGACGCATCACAAAGCCCAGGAAACAGCAATAATGGACCTGTTCTACGAACAAACTTACGATCATGGCTGAAAGAATGTAACTTGTACTGTACAGTAGTCCCTACCCCACTTCATGGCAAAGATATCGACTCTTGCGACTCGTACAGAATTACGAGGAAGACTATTTTCTTTTTAGGAGAGTTTAAGAACAGGAATGGCTAATTCCTAATCTATGAACATGGAAGTCCACAGCTTGTTTCCAGTCATTCGAACGGGTCAGGACGGGAATGAATGAAGCCCCCATCTGGCGGTGTGAATAGGAAGTGTGCCGATTGCCGAAGCCTGTCGCATTCCTCTGGGTCAATGATTAATGACTGACATATGAAATGCTATTGGCGAGTGTTGCTGCAATGAAAGATGAGAGGGAAATGGGAGTATCGGGAGAAAAACCTTTCCCGCCTCCGGTCTGTTCAGTACAAATATCACATGGAGTGACTGGGATTTGAATCACGGAACCCAGCTGTGATGTCTAGTTCACACGATGCCGGTTGATGAGACAATTGTCGGAAGACATTTCACTGCCTTACAATTCTTAGCTACGTGCGAACACTACGGCCGAATTGTCTAGGTTATTGCCCTCAAAATTGCCAAGGCAGTCGATTGTCTCGGACAACAAACCCCTACCACTCGGAGCTCAGTATTGTCGGGACAGTTGGAGCCGTGTGAACGTGACAGGCCAGTAGCTGTATATTTATTTTGTGCCAGTTCGCTTGTGTCAACCGAAAGATGTATCCGACTGCGTGGTCGTGATAATTTAAATACTTTAATTTTTAAGTGATTTGTAAGCTGGTCGCGTAATTATGACTCCAAAGCAGGCTGGCAATACTAACGTAAAATTCGGTGACTTTTATAGGTAACGATGCTGTTTGTGGGACCAGCACGAAGACTTGTACACGTGCGTGAGCATTGTCTTGTATACAGGGTTATCCGCAGGGTCCCAAATGTAAGCATACACAATTTGGTCCAGATTTGTGGAACGCTAAGGATTTTAATAAAGAACGGACAGACAAACATACATTCTGCTTTATAGATAGATGGGTGATCTAAGCAACAAAAACCAAACCAAATCCTATGGCACAACATCCCAGAAGGGCCATGGCCTACCGAGGGACCTCTGATCAGCCCGAAGGCCTGCAGATGACGAGGTGACATGATGTCAACACTACGAATTCTTTCAGCCGTTATTCTCGGCTATTTCACCGTCACGTAGCTCCTCAATTGAAATCACGTAAGCTGAGTGGACCTCGAAACAGCCCTCAGATCCAGGGCAAAATCCCTTCCCTGGCCGGGAATCCAAGCCAGGGTCTCAGAATAAGAGGCAGGCAGGTTACCTCTACATCGTGGGGCAAGCCGATCGCGGTAACTACTGGAACGATTTTGAAATTCTTTTTACCATTTGAAATGTAATATTATTCGCATTATCCAGGAATATCAAAGGGTTTCAGCGGTAACCGCGATTAAAAAAAATTGCAGCAGTATTAAATCCCAAATTTGCAAGTCTGGGTATTTATCACGTAAAATCTACCGGATTGATGGAGCTCAAATTTTGAAAGCTTATAGCTGATACATTTGGTTAACACACAGGGTACTTAATATTACACTATCTTTCAAGTGGACTACCTAGCGAAAGAATACTTAAAATTCAATTTGCCAGAAATAATTAATTTGTATCTCGAATCATTTTGAGAAAATGTTTTGCTGTGTTTTGGCGTATGCTTTGTACTTGGTCTCTTTGTGTTGGTTTCTTTCATATAAAAACTACTTAATGGACTGTGGTCAAATTTGAAAAGCATAAAACTGGAGACTTTGGTTAACATATAGGCTAATTACTATTACAGTGTATCTTAAGGGGGCCCTTCAGGGAAATACAAAGGGAAGCAAGTTATAGAGAAAAAGTACGCCTGGGTGCCTTAAAAGTGAATATCCCGCCTAAACGGTTAGTCCTATGAAAAACTTTGGAAGAGAGCAGGTGCACTTAAAATTCGATTCGCCATATGATCTATCTGTGTCGGTGCGACGTAAAGCAAATTGTAAAATGGAAGAAGAAAGTAAAATGAAGGAGATCCTGAGAAAAATAATCGGCCGCATTAAAGAGGGACGTGAATACAGACTAAGACATAACAACGAGCTTTACGAACATTTAGAGAGCAATCAGCCATGAGAAAGAGGAGACGGTCACATAGTCAGAATGGACAACGAGAGACTGACCTGAAGAATCTTCAACACCATTTCTATAGCGAATGGGGACAAATGCTAAATGGACGAAACTGGTCGAAATGACGTGGAACTTTTGAAAATAAATCCGAAGGATATATTCAACAGTGACAAATTTAGAATGCTGATCAGAACATCCGACACTCTCCAGTCATTTTTTTTTTGCTTGTGGCTTCACGTCGCACCGACACAGATAGGTCTTATGGCGACGATGGGATAGGAAAGGTCTAGAAGTTGGAAGGAAGCGGTCGTGGCCTTAATTAAGGTACAGCCCCATTTACCTGGTGTGAAAATGGGAAACCACGGAAAACCATCTTCAGGGCTGTCGACAGTGGGATTCGAACCCACTATTTACCGGATGCAAGCTCACAGCCGCACGCCCCTAACCGCACGGCCAACTCGCCCTGTCTCCAGTCACTGTCAGCTAAAACATTGCGTCCTGGACTGGGAGTAAATTGGATTCAGGAAAATAAAAGCTACGCACAGGGCAAAGGTCGAGAAATACTGGGGTAAGAAGAAAGGTCACCAGAGTTAGGAACCACGTGATAAAAGGGTCTTTTGATCGACAAGAAGAAGAAAAAGAAGAAGGAAGAAGAAGACCTGAAAACAGGACCAGTCTCAGTGTTTCATGAGTGATTGATTCTCAATAATATAATTCTAGATATTATATAAATAGTTATTTTAAAGTCTGAGCAGTTCATTAATCCCATTTAAGGCGCGTTCTGCCTGGTGCGAGCTTTAAGCTCTTCATCACCCGGTAATCAAGATCAGAGTGTCGGGTATCTGGCGTCTTAAATCAACCAGGCACTAAACTGTCTCAGGGTATATCTCACACAAAGAGCGAGATTTACGTCCAGTTAAATAAATGACTCAGATAATTATCCTTCCTCAAGTACAAACAACAATTTCCCTTCTCTGGAGCCAGCAGGTAGTTATGTACACGTAATTCAGTGCAAACTCGTAGATGTTCATAATTCAAATACTTCTCACCTATCTGCAGCAGAGTTCTCAGAGTTTGTTGTCCCATGCGGATCATTCAGAGCGATGGTTTAGCAAGATGACACTTAGTGGTGTTATTGTGGTAGCACTTGGAGGGCAAATTTTCAAAAATCTGAAATTGGACCCCTTGTGATTTTTTTTTTACGTCTCATGATACTCATTTATCTATTCCTGAACATAATGCAAAGCACTTCGTCACAATATATGTATTTTGTAAAAGACACAAATTTACATTACCTGTATCAATGTTCGAAAGGTTATTTGACAGAGAGAGATTCATTAATGTACTGCTGCTATTTTCATCGCTATTTCACTCAGCACTTATAATAACTTGTAGTATTTCGTATTCATTCAGCGAAATACTTGACCATATCCTCCTTGTTTACAAAACACGATACTCGAGCTTAGACAGAGACAGTGTTGTAGAGATTCCAAAATATTGTCCATTCAGAATAATATCAATTCGGTGCGTAATTGAAAGGTGTCAGCAAATGTCGGATTATAGAAGGAATCGTACATGTTCGTGCATTGGAACGGAATAAAAAATAAAAAATCCCCGAAACGAACTAGTACGTTCATAGTAAATGAGTCAAGATCTCCGAAATGTACCACTGTATTTATTCTAACTGAGACATATATCTCCAAAACGTGCCTATATGTTCATAGAAACTGAGTCAAAGATCTCCAACATTTACCAGTACATTCATAGTAACTGAATTTAAAATCTCCGAACCGTATCCGTACGTTCATAGAAACTGAGTCAAAGATCTCCGAAATGTACCAGAACGTTCATAGTAACTGAGTTTAAAAATCTCCGAAAAGAACAAGTGTGTTAATAGTAACTGAGTTAAAAAATCTCCGAAACGTACAAGTATGTTAATAGTAACTGAGGACAAGATCTCCGAATCGTATAAGTACGTTAATAGAAACTGAGTTAAAAATCTTCGAAAAGAACAAGTGTGTTAATAGTAACTGAGTTAAAAATCTCCGAAACGTACAAGTATGTTAATAGTAACTGAATTAAAAAATCTCCGAAACGTACAAGTACTTTAATAGTAACTGAGGAAAAGATTTCAGAAACGTACAAGTATGTTAATAATAACTGAGTTAAAAAATCCCCGAAACGTTGAAGTACGTTAATAGTAACTGAGGAAAAGATCTCCGAAACGTACAAGTACGTTAATAGTAACTGAGAAAAGATCTCCGAAACGTACAAGTACGTTAATAGTAACAGAGTTAAAAAAATCTCCGAAACGTACAAGTACGTTAATAGTAACTGAGGACAAGATCTCCGAAACGTATAAGTACGTTAATAGTAACGGAGTTAAAAATCTCCGAGACGTATAAGTACGTTAATAGTAACTGAGTTAAAATAATCTCCGAAACGTACAAGTACGTTAATAGTAACTGAGTTAAAAATCTCCGAAACGCACAAGTAAGTTAATAGTAACTGAGTTAAAAAATCTCCGAAACGTACAAGTACGTTAATAGTAACTGAGTTAAAAATCTCCGAAACGTACAAGTACGTTAATAGTAACTGAGTTAAAAATCTCCGAAACGTACAAGTACGTTAATAGTAACTGAGGACAAGATCTCCGAGACGTATAAGTACGTTAATAGTAACTGAGTTAAAAATCTCCGAAACGTACAAGTATGTTAATAGTAACTGAGTTAAAAAATCTCCGAAATGTACCAGTACGTTCATAGTAACTGAGTTTAAAAATCTCCGAAACGTACATGTACGTTAATAGTAAATGAGGAAAAGATCTCCGAAATGTACCGGTACAGTGCGTTCATAGTAACTGAGTCAAAGATATCCGAAACGTAGCAGTGCCTTCATAGATTGTGACTTTCTGATGAAGAAGAGGTTCAACGTCCTCCGTACTTTATAAAAAACTTAACAAATATGTTACTGGAATTTATAAGGTAAATGCATTTAGTCCTATTCGTTGATTTACGTTGGCAGAGAAGCGAGACTGCAATTATCCATAAAATTAAGCTCTTGATGCTCCCCAGAATAATTGTTCCTGAAATACGAAAGGAAGAAACAGTGACTTTAATTTACACAGCAGTTCCTTTTGTGTCATAAAGGTTTACTCAACCAGTTTCCAAAACCAATTAATTACAACGACTAGCACAACAATTAGGACGTTAAACTAATTGAAGAAATTACATCTTTTATAATTTCTATCTTAATAAATTTTAATTGCTCCAATTTAACAGCATTCCTTTAAAATGAAACACAAAACAAATCACTGACAAGCGAAATAAGGCGCAGCATATTTAAGGATTGAATTTGAACGTAAGTATTAATTAACTATTTAATTATTCCTACAATCTGTAGTAATTTCCCTTTAACGTGTTAAATTACTAATGCTAGCCGGAATCAGTAAAGCATGAGAAGCCCTTCTTACAATTAAGTGGCCTCTCTGAAGATAAACAGATATTTTGACCCAATGCATGGATGTTCACGAAACTTCTTGGGAATGTCACCTAAATAAACGTACTGAAACGTATCCTACCGGCCCATAATAATAATTAGAATATTATTTGACCCAATATGTAAAATTTATTCATAAAAGTTACAGTCTAATATGTTAAAGCATCGTATCCCAAGATAGTTGATACCGGATGTTGAGCAAGACAGTGAATCGCTGGATGTTGCTTCATATTTCCGTATGACCGTGAGAAAAGATAGCGTACCCAAGCGCTGGCAAGGATCGACACGTGTATTAGATGCTGACCAAGCAAGATATTTCAGCCAATGGGAACTTAAGGATTTGGCAAACCTGGAGGCCACACCGCGCCAAATCTTAATTCCAGGATGACCAACGTGCTATATGGATAATGTCAGTTTCTGTAGGTAATCGGTTTTCCACAGTTTCTGAAGTTATATATATTTGGAAATGTATTATAAAAATTGGTGGAAGAGATTTGCTAGTACTTGAGCTGTGTTTTGTAAATATATCACAATAAGTATTGTGTCATCATATATGACGAACTCTCTGATTGGTGGTTGGTTCAGACACCCGGGAACCCCAACATTATTGGCGTCACCGAAGCCTCCTTAGTAACCCTTAGCTATGGAGAGCGTCATTCCGTAGTTGAAATTTGAGCAGTACGGTTGTACTAACTCTGTATTTCCGTGGCAAAGATTTGAACAGTGCGGATGCACCAACTCTGTATTTCTGTGGTAAAGATTTGAACAGTGACTGGTGATCGTGATTAACGTGATGTTATTCCAGAAATAGTAACTGGTTCTCGTTGATACTTTAAATTGTGCAGTCGCAATATTTACTGTACTTGAGTAAATGAAATAGAATAATTTTGGCAGAGTTTACTTTCAATTGATAAAGACGGTGTAGTGACCGCTGAGTAACAAGTGTAGTGGAAACGTGCTATTGTTTCACTATTTCGCGACGGGCGCGTATTCGCGTGGAACTTCCGTACCGAACCGTGGGCTGCTTTTTAAACTGTATTTTTACCCTTTAAGTGAAGTGTGTAATATATATGTGAATCAGTGTGTTTAGCTGATCTGGTAAAGGAAAGGGTATTTCGGCTCGCAGCATTAAGCAGCGAAGAGATTATCAACTATAGTCTTCTGTGTTCCAGTGAATTACTTTCCAGCAAGATGATGGATATGCCTGCAGAGGAAGGAAGTGCATTCACACATGTTAAGGATGTGATTAACATGGAGTAGATCCCAAAAGCAGTGGGGATGTAAGCTGCTATCCTGGTTTCCCGAGAGTCCTGTAAAGTAAGGCGCATGTATTATTTATGGCATGATATGTAAGTTATGTTAAGGTACTAGGGCAGTGTAGATATAATTTTTATTTTCATTTAAAGTAAGCCTGACGGCATGTATTTGTTTAATTTTGTTACTATGGTAGATTCGGATACGAGATTAATGCATGTTTATTTTATTTTCATTTTGCTTTATGATTAGATGTTTGGGAAAATGAGGAATTGATAGGATCAGTTGTTGTTTATTTGTGTATATTACTTAGCGTAGGATATTCCGAGTTTTCCTTAAATATATGCTAGAAGGGCTAGATCGACAGGTTCATTTTTATATTACGTCAAACACGCATCAATTCATTTTATTTCGGTTATTCAGAGAGACAGGTATAGCTATTTTGCATGATGCATGGTTTTACAGAAGCTGCCAGAAGGAGCTGCAGAACGTCATTGTTAAAATAAGATCTTTGAAGTTAAGTTGGATTCTGTTTGCCTGATGGTCTGCCAAGAACTTGAACTGCGTCTCGTCATGTGAAAAGGCCAGTGGGATTCATGAGGAATAATGAGATAATAATTGCATGCTGAATTATAATGTATTGGTGCAGGCTGATTGTATGCCTGACAAGATAAAGAGAATTGTGCAGATGTGTGTTCCTGTCTAGCGTCTTCTGAGTATATTGTGATCAGAATGGACAGTGTTAATTCCAGACTATTGAGTCTGATGTTGTTTAATGGCCCAAGCATGCTAAGAAGAAATGAATATACGTGAGTTTCCGTGTAGTTGATGAAAGGCGTTATCTCATGGCAAGCTGATTCCTGGCCTATGTTTATCTGTATGTGCGAAGGAGACAGTATTTCCTTGTGGCGGCCTCGGGGGACAAAATCCAATCTTTAGCATAGTGGAGTTCAACATTTCTTTACAGCCCGTAATCTACCCGGAAGTACATGACGGATGACCGCGCTGTTGAGCGCTCAAACGCACCAGAAGGAGGCAATGTTGCCCATTGCTTTCTTCATGATATCAAGGGTTATTTATATGTTTTTCCCTTACAGGATGATGTTTTACATTATTATTTGTGATTGTAAACCTTGTCTCGTTGTTTTTAAAGGGAACAGCCCGAGTGCTAAAGTATTGTTGGTTTATCTAGTTCTGTCTATATCTTTTGCTGTGAACCGGGATTCACATTAGAATCAGTGTAGCATTTATGATTTTACTCGATATCCGATGTATATATATGTTTAGTTTGATTATTTGAGTTGTTGTAAATATAGTGTAGGATTTGCCCATAGTATTTTGCATAAATTACATAGCGTCCATTGCGTCTTAATTATTTTTCTTTTCGTCATAACCTTTCTGTATAATGTAACTTTTCTTTAATTGTAATTTCGGCGACTCTCGGGATTAACTTATTTTTGAAACCGTATCGTTGGGATGCGATAGTGTGAAACTCCATACCGAAATACCACATGGCAGTGTTTGCGTACATTTGTTGCCATACAATATAAACATTGGACTATAAGAAGAAACTCAGTCTTGATTTTTATAAATGTTCTTTGTTGAAGTGTGATTTAATCGGGGATATTTATTAATAAATCCATTTTACCCCCTATGATTGTTTCTCATTCGTGTTATACCTCCATTTCCTGTCATTGATTGCTATTTTAGTGTGAAACTTCGACTTTTATCCTGACCCAATCGACAACCAACCTACTCTCTGCCCAACCCTGAGTTAGCCGGATGTTCATACAGGAATGGAGGCATCGTCCTAGAGGGTATTTACCCCTGGGTACGGTACAGTACGTATTTCACGAAAATTTATTTCACAAACGATAAATATTTTTCCAAAACAATTTCTTTGAAAATAATTTAATTCCATTTTTCATGAAATTTAATTGAAATGTTAATGAAAATTTGGAATTAGGTAGACAATACTCGTTTAGAAAGCACTGTGTATTAATTTTTCTGTGTATATATTTATATGGAGATTTATTATACTAAAATTTGTGCAATTTTTATGTTCTAAAATTTTGGATTTAAAGATCCCTACTATTTGTAACAATTCTGCAATCAAAAATTCCATATCTATGTTTCCTTATGGAGCTGTGATACTTATCATATAAATTTCGTAACATTTGGCAGAATATTATGGGAGAAAAATGGGAATAATATGTAGAATTATAATTGGTGGGAAAATGAAAGGAAAGCACACGCCACGCCCATTTCAGTTGTATGCAGACTGTCGAAAAAAGTATTGGTAACGTGAAAAATTGAATTCAACGGAATAACTCCGCGACAAGAAAGAAGAAATGCAACACTTTCTATTTCAGCCATAATGACTAAAATGATTTTTCTTTCCAGACTGTCCAATTAAGATGAAAGTGCATGGATGACATTCTGATTCTCTACGAGAAGCAAGACTGAGACGGGCTATTCTTCTTCAACCTGCGTGTAGCCTAGATCTGGTACCTTCAAATTATCTGGCACAATCAGACCTGCATCTACTTTCTGGCTACTCTTACTTATCCACATACCACCTCCTTGTATGCGGCGGCAAGAGCATTTGTACGGGAGTACAAAACAAAACTACAGAAAAAACCCAACTCCATGTTCACGCAGACATTCCAACCATCAGTAAAGAAAGGCTTCGCACTTGTCAACCACCCACCCCTGGAACCTGCAAGGCTGTTTGTTGACATGACAACGGGTTTAATATTAATGACTGCTGGAAACAGGCATGGCAGACTAATGTTACGACGAAACAACTTAAGGTGACGTGCATATCGTCCAAGCCACGTGGCTTTGCATTGCCAAGCGAGATCTGGTCGGGTTTTAACCGAATAAGAACCAACACTGGAAGGTGTGCCGATTTCCTGCACGAGTGTCAGAAAATAGCTTCTCTAAGTTGTGACTGTGGCACTGAAAAGACGATAGAATATCTTCTGTGAGCTTTCCCTGGTGATCCAACAGAGTTCCTGTTTATGACGGAGAGATCAATAGACTACATTCATAGCTTGGATATTAGTTTATAATTGTCCGACTCGTTGGCTGAATGGTCAGCGTACTGGCCTTTTGTTCAGACGGTCCCGGGGTCGATTCCCGGTCGGGTCGGGGATTTTAACCTTCATTGGTTAATTCAAATGACTCGGGGGCTGGGTGTTTGTGATGTCTCCAACATCCCTGCAACTCACACACCACACACAATACTATCCTCCACCACGATAACACGCAGTTACCTACACTTAGTAGATGCCGCCCACCCTCATCAGAGGGTCTGCATTGCAAGGGCTGAATTCGGCTGGAAATAGCCACACGAAAAAAAGTTTATAATTTCATTATGAGATAATTATGGTAAATATTAATTTTTAGTGATGTAGCCATACGCTAAATAAATAAAATCATCATTTTTGTCCCTTGAAGGATGCATTCCCGGGTCACCATTTTACTGACGAAAGTGGAAAGTGTTCCTACTGATATCCGGAGCCACAAAAAGGGATTTTACCAGTTTGAATTACGGAGTCTCTTTCACAGGTTTGCATAGAAAGTGACGGTGACCATAGTGAACATTTGACACTATGATCATGAATATAAGAATTTCAGCTACTCTTCACCGAATTGATTGGCTGGGTACTGATGGCCGTTTAGCTTTAAGTTTTCTTTCGGAAGATAGGAAAGGGTTCTCATGAGAAGCATGATTTAAGAAAATGGTGGCAATAATAAATCTCACTGTTTATATTTTTTCCGGTCTGTATTTTCTCACTCAAATTATTATGAAGTTCAAATTTGGTATCTTTGATTGACGTATTGGCTATTTGTTATCACACTATCTTTTGAGTAGGGCATACAGTGATAGAAAAGGTGAAGCAATTTAGAGGAAAACGTACGCCTGGTACCCTTCAAACTGAATACACTGACTAAACGGTTAGTCCTATTGAACAATGGAGCATACCAAGTGTACTTAAAATTCGATTTCACAGAAAAAGTATACCGTTTTTGATCTTATCTCTAAAGGTTTTCGAGAAAAACTTTATTGCATGTGTTTTGGGGACATGCTTTATCCTTGGTCATTTTTTCTTGGTTTCTTTAACGTAAAACCTGCTTGATAGACCGCACTCAAATTTGACAAGCTTACAGCTGGAGCCTTTCGTTATCACGTAGGCTACTTACCATCATATTTTATCTTAAGGGGGCCGTGCAGGGAAATGAAATGCGAAGTAAGTCATACGAAACTGTGTTCATGGGACCCTTACAAGTAAATACCTAGCCTAAACTCGTCAGAGTCGGCGAGTGTAATATTGTGATTGGCAATAGGCAAAGGGGTCTACCATAATAATGAAAACTCCTCAACTCAATTGGGACCAGCAGTAGACAAGGGGGCCTGCCAATACAATGAAAATTCCCTAACCCGGACTTCACACGGAAGACGACGTATGGCGACCTACCGGTCATGTTTCTGTGATAACTGATAACGTTAAGAGCTACATAATTTAATACAATATTACTCACAACGTGTACAATATTTCACCTAGAATTCTGCATACAGGATGACCCAAAAGTTCGTTAACATTTGACGAGGCAATACTTCACGGAGTATTGGAGGTAGAGAGGTAATAATTGACACACATGATTGGCATGATATGGAGTTTTATTGACACCAAAATAAAGAATAAAAATGACCAACAGATTGCGCTTCGTACGATACATAGGCAAAAATTAGCATAAGAAACGAGGTTTAACAAGAACGTTGATTCTTTATAACACATGCACAACATGTGGACCGTCATTCATTAACAATACATGTAGTCGAGGGACAATGTTTTTGAACAGTATCGTACAGCATATCCGTAGATATTGTGCAAAATTGCCGTCGGATGTTGTATTTTAGCGTTCTTAATGGGGTGGGATGATCGCAGTAGACTTGCGAGTTCAGGTACATAACCTCACAACCAATATACACACGGATTGTGGTCGGAGGATGGGGGAGGCCAAGCATAACATGCCGCGATTGCAGGCGCATCTGACGCCCCCTCTCACGAGAGCTCCATTTATACCGTACACAGTTTTCATGGAGCATCACTGACGTGTTGCTGTCCAGCTCCATCTGTTGGCCAGTTTGTGCACTCGTTGTTGGCGTCAATAAAACCCCATGTCACGTCAAGCATGTGTGGTGATTTGTTCCTGATGTATTGCTGTCCAGGGCCATCTGTTGGACATGTTGTGAACTTTATTTTGGTGTCAATAAAACCCCATGTCATGCCAATCCCATTTGTGTCAATTATTACATCTCTACCTCCAATAGTATTGCCTCGTCAAATGTTAACAGACTTTTGGGTCATCCTGTACAATGTATAATTTCGTAGCGAAGCACGGGGATATCACCTAGTTAATAATAAGCTAATAATGCATAAGAGGGATTAAATCAACACAGGCAAAGAGCATGCAGCCCACAACTAGAAGAATATTATGTCGTTTATGCATTCCGATCAGTGTCCGTCCCTACATTGACATTTTCTGTTTTACCCGAGGAATTATCCACCACAAACTTTTCTCTTTGGTGTTGGTTGGGTGGTATTTCTCGATTTACACACATCGTAGGCGTTTGTTGACCACTGTTTTTACTGTATGTGCTGAGTATCTCGTTTCTATGCGAAACCTGTGATGTGAAATTAGAGCACATATTTCATGAATGTCGAGTTTACTTTTGCATCAATGTTTGAGTGAGTCTCTGTCTCTCTCTTTGTGTGTAGTGAATCTGATAAAACGTCGATGCTCCCTCACTGTCCCGCATATTGATATCAAATGACTGCCAGTATTTGATAATGTGTCACCTGTTTGTAAAAAAATTGTATATGTGAGCTGTCGATATATGGCTTAGATCATTTCTCGCGCTATTTGACATATCGCTCGACGTTGCTGGTAATCTGCCAGCTTCAGGGCAGTCTGTTTCGAAACAAAATGAAATATGCCGCTGGCTGTGAACTACAGTCTCGAAATAATTCAAGTACACGTAGCCTAACATAATAAATAATAAAATATACGAGCAAATTTAATATTTGGAAGACTCCACTATTCATACAAATGTAGGTCTTAATAGACAGTAGTATTATTATTAAAAATAATAATAATAGTAATAATTATACCTCGGATTTGTAGGTGGTAATAGGTTAGAATGCAAAGTAATTCGGTTATAGGAAGTGACATGCAAGCCGTTGTACCATAGTGTAGGAAGAGTAGCATAAATTCAGGGAGATCTATAGGCTGTACCCCTAATATCTATGCAAATCTCAAAGCATAACCGTTGTACAGTGTAGGGTATACTTGTTACTGGCTGAAGTAAGTTTGCATTCTAACCTATTACCACCTAATAATCCGGATTTTACTAATAATAATAAAAAAACAGGAACATAGAAAACATAACAGATACAATGTGGAAGAGGCGATTGATATTTTTTGGACATTTATACAGAATGGATGACAAGAGGTTAACCAAACACATCTTCAAATATGTTTGGAACAGGAAGTCAACAACAGTGGCGTGTACTGAGGGCTACCAAAGCTATCGGTGAAGTCCAAACCTCAAAAGAGAACGACGGAAATCTAAAGCGCATTATAATGTAAGCATCTGACACATTGTTCCATTTACAAAACTTGAAAGCAATGGGAAAACACGTGACACGTATTTCTGAGAGCAAGGTATGGGAGAGTGATATTGCAGGGACCGGTGGGATAGGTGTGCTACGCTTCGTTCTGTCAGATCGCCGCTGCTAACGAACAACCATGCGTTACACATCATAAATACTATCTCACTTCACACATATGACTTAATTATATAGATAACAGAGTGCTGTTATTATCCTTTTATAGGTAGATCTGCTGAAATGGAATGGTTGGAATAGAACACGTGATCATAGGGCGGACAGCACCACTGATATTTCGAGGAAGCTAATAAATCAGTTACCGATGGGTTCGACCGCTGGTAATGCTGTAACATTCAATTTTGATGTAATAGTACATGGCGTCTGCATAGGCTCCGTGATGACCTAATGAGGATGAAATGAATGGCGAAGACGTCATAAACCCCCAGTCCCCAAGCCAGGGGAATTAAGAGTACGAGGGGTTTGATTGTGAGAATGGAACCGGGGCCATCGCACCAAAGGCGAGTATTTTGTTCTTTTAGCCGCAAAGCCGGAATTTAATTTGCTAAACCTTAGGCTACCCTCTTCACTGATCAGGTGTTGATTATTGACAGCAGCAGAGACCAGGGCAGTAGCTTGTGAAACAGACTGGACAACACAGCAGGTAACTCCGTTGGCTATTGGCTGCAGCTCAAGACACTTGGTTCACAAAACGAACTATCGAAAATGGATCAAGTAAGTTTAGTGGTAGCCTACGTCTTGATCCCAGCATACGCCACTGCTCAAAAACAACCTGGATTCATGAAGTCATGAAAGATATGGAAAGAAAAATCTTTTTTTTGCTAGTGGCTTTACGTCGCACCGACACAAAGAGGTCTTACGGCGACGATCGGATAGGAAAGGGCTAGAAGTGGGAAGGAAGCGGCCGTGGCTTTAATTAAGGTACAGCCCCAGCATTTGCATGGTGTGAAAATGCGAAACCACGGAAAACGATCTTCAGGACTATTCGAATCCACAATCTCCCGGATGCAAGCTCACAGCTGCGAGCCCCTAACAGCACGGCGAACTCGCCCGGTAAGGAAAAACGTAAGGGAAGATGAACCGACAGTGAGAGACAGATTTTTAGAAAGAAAGTGTTAAAAATGGAACGATGCGAAGTTCGAGAGTGAAAGAAACAGGCTCAAAATGGTGTGAGGAGAGGAAAAGGAAACATTGTGAAACGATGAAGGAGAATTGGAGGAGGAAGAAGGAAGAACAAAGGATGAAGCATTGAAATTGTCTCGTAGTACCTAGAATACCCTAACGGAGAAATAAAGAAAGCATAATAATAAAAATGCCTTCAAAACTACCAGCTGCCTCTTCCGAGTTTGAACCCACAATCCTAGTATGCCGAGGCTGACAATTTACCGCTCATCGACGATGGAACCGACAGTAATAACACTGACTGCAAGATATTAAATTGTTAAACAGTGTAAACACCGTTATTTTCACTTCTATGTTGCCACCAATGCCTCCGCAATTTGTAACAATCAAGTATGAATCTTAAACATGTTAACTATAATTATTATCAATGCTTCAATTCTTGCTGTGTTCCTTCTTCCTCTCTGCCCACATTTGTTTCATTCGTTCTGATCTCTGTTTCTAACCTGACCCAGGAGAAGGCGCTACCTTCTGAATGGCCCGCCCCTCCCCTTCGGGGAGGGAAGTGAAAACTTGTCCTGCGTCCTAGATACTGTTTCTGGAGCTATTCTATGTTATGCGGCTGCTTTCGTTTTCATTCTTTTTTCATCCCTGAAGGTCAATTTTTGAATTTTGACCTTAAACAACTTCCTATCTATTTACTGTATACTTAACGTCAATGTTAGTTTCTTTGAGGTCAGTTAATGTCTGTGTAAACTATGCTGGTTGTACTTTACGGTTTATGGTTTTATTAAAAATTTGTTTTGTCAACCTGTCATTATTAGTTCTGTCCGGCTCCATGGCTAAATGTTTAGCGTGCTGGCCTTTGATCACAGGGGTCCCAGGTTCAATTCCCGGCAGTGTCAGGAAATTGAACCATCATTGGTTAGTTTCGCCGGCACGGGGACTGGGTGTATGCGTCGCCTTCATCATCATTTCATTCTCATCACGACGCGCAGGTTGCCTACGGGAGTCAAATCAAAATACCTGCACCTGGCGAGCCGAACATGTCCTCGGACACGCCCGGCACTAAAAGCCATACGCCATTTCGTTTCATTATTAATTCTGTTCAAATTTCCGAAGAAGAAAAACCGACAATTTTCTTTTGGGCATGGTGTGTACTAGATTATATCGTGGCCTGTTATATTTTGCTTTTGTTCTTCTTGGGCCAAGAATACTTCTAATCAGTCTTCTTTTCATGTTCATAATTAGCACGTCTCACCTTCCCAACTACCTCAATGTAGGTAGATGAATGAAAATGTCCGTTTCTTCATTGCTAATGAAAAAAGTTACTTCTTTCGGGTTTATATATTCCATTCGAATAAATCAAACGGATGAAAACGAAGGGAGGTTACCAAAACCTGATTCCCAGCCTCTTGTTACCGCAGGCTCGAAACTGAAGTGGAAGTTACTCTAAGACTACCTTACTTCACTACAGGGAGAAACAAGCAGTATAAAAGAAAAATAGGGATATAACTGATAATTTAAGAAAACAAATCCTAAGAAAGAATAGGAATATTTAATCCACATTTAGCCACTGTACAATTTCTGGAGCGTTAACCTAATCGTTCCGAATGCTGGAATTCGTGGAGTCGTCAGTAAGGAAATTGCACTCGAATTCCTCATCGTTTCTCTCTCAAATTACATATTTCTTAACTGAAATATTGTCGTTACGCCACTCAATCAGAGATATGACAATGCATGTAGGCAGAAGATAAAACCTGAATACTTGGATTTTATTTTGAAAATTAATTATTTCTTTGGAATTCAGAGATAATTTTGTTAACGTGTTGAATTCAGTGTTAATAGCATGATGTGTCTTTTCGTTACACCGACATATTTAAATTAACAATTGTATATGTTGTATGTTCAGTCCGATAGCGATTTCGCTGGTGGGATCCTCAACAGCTCTGCCATCAGCTGTCACAGATGGCCTAGGCATCACTGAAGAGGCATACTAGGGAAATGAGGAGTGAGGTAGTTTCCCGTTGCTTTCCTCACCGTGCCAGAGTTGCTATTACATATCAGTCTGCCGAGCCCACTGAAATGCATACACCAATTGACCCTATGAACAAACATTTTCACACCATTCATAGCAGGGACTGGCTGCATAAGGATTGGCATTACTAGCATTACTCATACCTCAGTCACTTTCATATTGTCAAAGCCAAGGGTAAGACAGAGACAGATTTATGAAAGTAACAAAATTGCTCTAGCTTATACCAGAAGTCATTGTGCACTGTAAACACTAGGTCCTGCCAGCAAAGGCATAAATTAACAATTACATATTAATAAAATATTGTTTTGAAAATAAACAGAAATAAAAATATATAGCACCAATATGTCAAGTTTTTTCTTGCTTACCACTTAACGACAGTCGTTACTTTAAAATAAAAATGATCAATTTTAAAATTAGACTTTTCCTTATTATACCTATATATGACCAAGATGCCATATAGAAAATAACTTGAGTATTATGGGTTACATTTCTGAATTGATTTTAATAAGTAGTTACGCTTCATAGTGTTCATATTTATATTCCATACACACTTGCATCATGGAATATTTAATGAACGAAGATAATTGGAACTGACATTAAGAAATGGAAGAATTTGTCCTTGGAGGAAAATGATGAATGGTGGACTTTCTCCACATAGTGACCACGGGGAATTGTAAGAAAATACGATAACTATCACAATAGTTGAATTCTGTGATTTTTATGTTATGAAAATTCCGACACAACCACTCAACAAAAAAATATAACATAAGTTTAAATATATTATCTTCCAATTTATCCCATAGGCCTATATCTTTATTTATTTACCGTAGTGAGATTGAATGAAGAACTGGCACAGTGTATTCATTGACTATATTGATGCAAATTTGAAAGAAATAATGGATAGACATGCGCTATTTAGCTGGCGAGTGTAGTGCGTGTTGCATTAGGCCGGTACAAGGTGCACGAGACCGAGGTATGCTGTCGGCCAGTTGTAATCGGATTATACTTGTCAGTAGGGCCGCTAGGATGGGATTTGCTTAATGAGGGCCACCCTGAGAGCGTCCCTTATCGCCTTCATACAGCTATAACAAGAGGAGGTCAAGTAAAATATGTATTAACTACAAGAGAGTCTCCAGAGTAATCCAACGAACTAACGTTACAGGAGGAAAACCATTTTATATTGTAAATATATCTTACAACATAGAACACATATACAACCAGTTTCATTATATAATTTTGTGAAGGGGGACTAATAATTTTGTCGGTACCGGGAGAATTAGTCGTGCGGTTAGGCGCGCGCATCTGTGAGCTTGCATCCGGGAGATGGTTCGAATCCCACTGTCGACAGCCCTGAAGATGGTTTTCCGTGATTTCCAATTTTCACACCAAGCAAGTGCGGTTGGAATCCAGGCCAGCATATGAGGATTTTACAACGAAGATTCAAGTTCGTGTGGTTTAGATTATATGAAAAACTGGAGAGTTTTTGTTATCAACAGTCATTTAAATCTAAAAAAATTTAATTGAAAATTATTAATTTAAGAAATCTACCCGTCAACTTCTATAAATGAATCAAAACCTTCATAACTGTCAATTTGTTACAGGCTCCATATCCTTTCTTGTTTCTAGGCCTATTATTCAAGAATATTTAAGCACCGGTTCTAAGCACCTTTCTCTACTGTCTATCTTTGATTGTCTTTCTCTCCATGTCTGGATCTATTACTCTTATGGGCAAACTGTGGAAACCATAGCAAATTTTCATTTCTCACTTAGTAATTATGTCATTATTTCCTATACCATCTTATCACTGTCACCTCCTGGCTGTTTTATTTTCGGTACTCCTGTGTGTACCAGTTTAAGCTTATGACCAAGATTTCACAAGTTCATCCATATCTCACTCCCAAGTACGAATGATGAACTCAAGTAGAGTGATGGAAGAACGATTTTGTCCTTTAATTCATTTTCCCCGAACAAAATGCCATTCACTTCTTATGCAACCTCACTGCACTTGCTCTTATACATTATGATGCGATTTCTCTCACGAGATCTTCATAATAGGTACAAAAATGACTTGAATCTAGACGTCACTAAGGAAATTACTTTTATTTTCAAACCAAAAACTACAATAGCCTGGGAATTGGACTGCACATGATACGAGAAATATATATTGGATAATATTTCCTGTCACTTACAGTAGAACTTACGTAAGACCTTTGTAAACATTGCCTGAACACATCTTCAATATTATTCAGTAGAATTAACATAAACATGTCTCTGGTTCATGCTCATATGAAAATTTGCGTCAATAAATTAGCAATACAAAATGTATGACGTGATGTTACCTAGCAAACGTGCAGGCTTTGATGTGAAGTATTGATGGATGGCCATGACAGAGAGAGACATATTATAGACGGCTCTTATATCAAAGAAGTCTAATCTTGCCGTACTCTAGAGAACTGATCATTTCATTCGTGCTAGTTTCATGTGCCCTGAGTCAGTCCACCTTATGATCAGAATCCTTAACTTCTCGATTCATACAAATGTCTCCCGGAAACGGTTCGTTAAATGCTAATGAATCAATCGTTATCAATTTGAGTCAAATTTATTGAAAGACATATTTATAATCATTTCATTTTCCCGAAGGGCTGCTGATGCGAGAGCAGAAATGTTGAACTCTGTACATGAACAGTTGGGATTAATGCGGTTATTTCATTTACTGTTAGGTTGGTTACTAGTTTAAGCAGAAGAATGAAGTTGAGAGCAAATGAAGACTAAAAACTGGCACTAGTTAGGGGAGAGACTAAAGAAATTTTATGTTTATAAGTTACTACATGCAGTGATATTCATATTCACAGTTTTATATCGTTAATTGAAAATATAGCGTTTACAGTGAACTACGCCTTCTAGTACGGTTTAGAAAAAAAAATGTTACTTTCATTGACCTGTCTCAGTGTCATCCTTGGCTTTGAAAATATGCAAAGGACTGAGGTATGAGTGATGCTAGTAATGCCGTTCTTTACGTAGCCAGGCCCTCTTATGAATGGTGTGAAAATATTACTCATAGGGTCGGTTGGTGTATGAGTTTCAGTGGGCTTGGCAGAGAGATATGTACTATAAACTTCTGCCCGAGTGAAGAAAGCAACGGGAAACTACATCGCTCTTACTTTCCCTAGTATACCGCTTCAGTGACATCGAGGCTAGCCGTGTCAACTGATGGCAGAGCTGTTGAGGATCAAATCACCCTTTCGGCTGAATACTCAACAAAAATAATTCAAAGTTCTTCACAAAGGCACAATTAATCACTTACTCAGAAAATACTTAATGTATGTTACAGACATTATCTGTGTTAAATAACAAAGAACACGTTTTATTAATAGAAGCTTGTGCTATATTTATATTCTTCCGGCTTCTTGACTGAATGTTCAAATGTCCCTGGGTTCGATTCCTAGCCAGATCAGTGAATTTAACTTTGTCCGGTTAATTTTTCTTGTATCAGGAAAGAAACCCAGCCGTAAAATGGGTTAAATACACGCGAAGTGTCGACCTCATGTAATTGGAAAAAAGGCCAGCAGGAAAAAGAAGTGGTACATTTGTATTCACTTTCAATGTATTATTGGGAAGGGTAATCCTGTTTATCCTTTACCATTTTGGTGTGTTGTTTCTTTTTTAAGTTCAAATGTTCGATGTGATCTTGCGGGCTGTGATGTGAAGTACTAATAGATGCTCATGACTGAGAGATAAATAGAAGGATTATCTTATATCAAAGAATCCTCATTTCGTCGTACTTTAGAGAACAGATTATTTCATTCGTGGTAGTTTCGTAGGAACTGAATCAGTTTCTCCCTTTCGATGCTCTGAATCCGACACCTGTCGACTTCAAATTTCATACAGATATCTCTAAACCATCAGATATATGCAAATAAATTAAATGAGGTTTATCTCTATATTTCAAGTATTTTACAACTATTTCTCAAAATTCATATTCTCAGCGGTCACTTTTATCATTTCTAACCACACTATAGTACCTTCGACGCTGCGTCAAGGACAAACTTTGGCAGTGCCCTGGGAGTCGTGACACATATTTCGGAAACCACTGTCAAGATAGGACATTATTACCGAAAGGCCCCACGAAAGTGGACATGCCTCAAATCTTGGCCATTGTATGCGGGATTTTTGAAATGAAAATTCACATGCCTGGTTGGGATTCCACGTAAAACTGGAGCTCCCGTGGCTATGGTTACGGATATCAACAG